>NW_007377569.1:70945-102817 GCF_000475195.1 Diaphorina citri | reverse complement strand
TTCAAGGCTGACTTGTCAACAATCGTATGGGTATGATTAATGGGCAAGTACCAGGCAGTAATGTGATAATATTAGTACACTATGAAATACTAGATGGTAGCAAACCAGTCACCACAGCACTAGCAGCAGCTTTACAAAGGAAAAACAACGTGTTAAAATATTTGCAATGATAAGAGATCAAAATGAAATATATATTTGCCACAGAATACAATGCAATGGCGAAACAATACAAATAAACAATAATATAATGCGATTTTTTTTTTTTTTTCGTCTAATCTATTTTACACCATCTGAGGCGAGCTAAGAAAATACCAGCCAGCGAACAAACGAGTTCAAAGCGAATGCTATTATGGTAAAGGTACTTTTTAATGTGGAACTTCTTGCATTATCTATTGACGTACATCAACGACCATTTTTCAACTTAATCATAAAAGACAAGTTGCAGCGCTGTTGAGCCGCGATAGAAGAAAGATACGACAAATGGACGGAAATTAGCGTCTGTCTATGAAGAAAGCAAGACAGGACACTATCATACTTCGAGATCTCCTAAAGATTGCATCTTGTAATATCACCAAGCGGGCTTCGATCGAATCAGAAAAAGAGTTGCTTTGGACCAGTCAAATCCTTGGAGAATGCTCCATTTTTTCTTGATCGATGAGACAGATGACTCGGAATATTTTGACATCCAGAACACCCCGAAACGGATCGAAATATCTGACATAACAAAAGCATTGCGGACTCCAATCTCAAATTGACTGGGAAATTCATCTAAATTCACATCGTCAAAAATCCACACCGTCACGAAGGCATTTTAACTCTGTCTCAAAGGGATTCATAATGACAGTCAATTTTTTCAAATCACACAAGATGAGAAGATGAGTCGAAGATAATGAATTTTGTCCCTTGGAAATTAATAAGGTTAGGAGGTTTACAAAAAGAATACTTATTTGAAGAAATAGATAAGGATTTCAATCTGCACCCCTTTGGAACAAAATAGCAAAGGTGACAAGTATAAGGACGTATCATTAATAATATTTAATTTTTTATTGAAATTTTTTTGATGGAAACTTTGTTTTGATTTCTTTACATTTCTAGTGGAGGCTGAAGTAAAAATAGCTCAAGAGGGATTTGTAACCAAGCTAAGAAAATTCCCCTATTCGTACTGCTCATTTTGTAGAGTCCAAAAATTAAACAGTGCTCAATTTAATTATTTTCATTATTGGTCCAACAATTATTGCATAATTATTATGCCTTGGGTCAGTTCTTTACTTTCTTTTGAAATGGGCCTTCCTGGTGCGGACGAAAATACCATAAAATCAAACTACTCGGTTTATTTACAGTTCTTGCTACTAGATTTCCAAATACCGAAAATCAAAAGCCGCAAAATAAATCACAGGAAAAACGAATCCCGAAAAAAAAAGTGTCCCCAATCTCGTTACGAATAAAACCGCTCGAAGCATTTCAAGACGAATCATTAATCAATCCCGATTAGAAGATAAACCTTGAGAATACGATATGTCTTCCTAGGATATCTAGAAAGACACAACCGTTGTGTCTTTTGATCAACTGGAATGTTGTGGTGTTGTGACTGAAGTTACATTTCTAGTGGAGGCTGAAGTAAAAATAGCTCAAGAGGGATTTGTAACCAAGCTAAGAAAATTCCCCTATTCGTACTGCTCATTCTGTAGAGTCCAAAAATTAAACAGTGCTCAATTTAATTATTCTCATTATTGGTCCAACAATTATTGCATAATTATTATGCCTTGGGTCAGTTCTTTACTTTCTTTTGAAATTTCTTCCTGGTGCGGACGAAAATACCATAAAATCAAACTACTCGATTTATTTACAGCTCTTGCGGCAACATTTCCAAAAAAGGGTCAAAGTCAAAAGCCGCAAAATAAATCGCAGGAAAAACGAATCCCGAAAAAAAAAAGTGTCCCCAATCTCGTTACGAATAAAACCGCTCGAAGCATTTCAAGATGAATCATTAATCAATCCCGATTAGAAGATATTTCTTGAGAATACGATATGTCTTCCTAGGATATCTAGAAAGACACAACCGTTGTGTCTTTTGATCAACTGGGATGTTGTGGTGTTGTGACTGAAACAGTTCATAAAAGATAAGCACTATGAGCCGTTTGGGAAAATTAATGATGAAAAATCAGCTGCCTGGAAATCAGAGACGGAATTAACATAATCAAACCTAACCGTATTGGTTCATAAATTCATACTAGCTTTACCGAAGGTATATTTTGTGTGTATTGTATAATGCTTGTAAATTGTTTAGCTTGAATGTTAAGAATTGAAATAGCATGAGAAAACTCCGAAAAACCTGGATTGTTTTAGAAGGTGCTTTTTCATTTGAGTATTATACGTATACATGGCAAATTCCATATTAAACTCCTTCGATGAATTAGGGTATTGGGTAATTAATAACTAGAAGTAGAAGAGTACCTACTCTATTTTGGGTAGTAAGTCAAGAAAGACCTTTTCTTTAAAGTTAGAATAGCCAGAGATTTGTGTGTATTGTATAATGCTTGTAAATTGTTTAGCTTGAATGTTAAGAATTGAAATAGCATGAGAAAACTCCGAAAAACCTGGATTTTTAGAAGGTGCTTTTTCATTTGAGTATTATACATGGCAAATTCCATATTAAACTCCTTCGATGAATTAGGGTATTGGGTAAATAATAAGTTGAAGTAGAAGGGTACCTACTGTATTTTGGGTAGTAAGTCAAGAAAGGCCTTTTCTTTAAAGTTAAAATAACCAGAGTGAAAGAAAGTTACCAAGAACATCTCCGCGATCTTAATATGTAGTTACCCTGAAGAAAAATGACCTTAAGTAATCACATTGAAAGGCCCCAGCTAATCGCAAGTGTTTACAAGTATACTCGTACTATCTATCCTGAAATGCTACTCACTGAATTAACATTGGCATGACTGGACCAATTAAATTTAAGGACCGAGCCGAAAAAGCAAGTTTAACTTTATTGTTCAGACCTCCTGCGTACTAGGGCAATATGAATGTCACTAGGTTACAGAGAGGTTGTAGAGACAGCGAATCTCCATAATTGTAATAGGCAACCGAGAGTTTTGGAAATGGTAATTAGGACTCATGGTGGGTGACTGGATGCCTAATTTTAGATTGAATGTCACTAGGTTACAGAGAGGTTGTAGAGACAGCGAATCTCCATAATTGTAATAGGCAACCGAGAGTTTTGGAAATGGTAATTAGAACTCATGGTGGGTGCCTAATTTTAGATATAAATTAGAAAATATTAAATTTCACCTCACACTCCTAAAACTCGCTTCATGAAAGTGAAGGCACTGTCTTTAGTTTTGCAAAATTCATACAAATTCCAGATTGTGGTTTTTCATTGGTTCGTCGGTGTCCCAGTTTCTGGGATCATTTAGTTGTTTTAATTTAGAAAAGTTCCATTAACTTTCATATTTAAATTGGCTTGGAAGCTAAAAGCCGTCCTACAAGACAATAATAATACCTAGATCATGTAGATGTACTGATGTAGTCACAGTTGCCTATCTAATGAGTACGAACTAACCGCCCCAAGTAGCTCTCTGGCCTAGGCACCTCTTGGTATCCTCTTAATGGGATAGTATATGGACTCACAGCATTTCTCTGAGTTTCTCTAAAAGATCTCAAATTTTATTTATATCCATAGTTCTGTTGTATCCAGTAGGTATGTTTTGTAGATGGTTCACAGCTGACCCCATCTAAAGCTATTTTTTTCTTTGGATTTCCCCCTTGTTGGTAATTCTGAAGCTGATTTTCATGCTCGTACGCTGCGTACAGGGTTGCCAACGAGAAAAAATAAGATCGTAGTTCGAACAACATCAACGTTAACAATTTGGTCTACACACTCATGATGGCTCAGAGGTTAACAAAAGTTGTAGACCAGGCTGGAGGTTGCAGAAGGAAGGTATCTGTCCATAGCTCCATAGGGCAATATATTGATGGAATCCCTCCACACGTCGAATGACTTTCGGAAATCCATAAAAAGACTATTCGATGCAACTTTCAACGCTCTGACAAACCTGTTAGGTATAAAATGCAAATAAAAAATTGGACAAGACTTTTACTATTGCTCTATACTTGCAGATGTTTTGAATTTTCTTGCATAGAAAATAGAGCTTTGTTGTTTTCTTCAATAATAGCAACATTTTCAACATCTTCTCTGTATCCATAATTTTTCAATAGGCAGATAGTTTTGTTATTTTTCCCCCGTGATTTTTAACACAATGACAGTGTTTCAGTACTAATTGTTCTTCCATGAACAGAAATATTCCGAACTTTTTTTGTGTTATTAATTTGAAATTTATCATGTCAAGAATATTCTCCAAAGCAGACCACGACAAAGAACTTTTGTATCGCCGAAATTCTTTTGGGATGTTTTAGCTTGTGATAATATCACTTGAAATTCGCCTTAGAAAATGACATTTAAATGGACTACGATTATGGCGAAGAAATGTAATTGAAAAATATTTAATGTGTAAGTGGTCATTAAATAATTATTGAAATTGATGATAAAAATGTGCAATAAATGCAAGTTCATTTTCGATGAGCGTTCACCTTTAATGTGTAAGTGGTCATTAAATAATTATTGAAATTGATGATAAAAATGTGCAATAAATGCAAGTTCATTTTCGATGAGCGTTCACACATTTTTTTCTGTAGATTCAATGAATCGACAACCGCAGGTAACTTGTTGGAGTTTTGGTGTTCTAGGAATGTTCCGATGACTTTTTCCATGTTGATACGATTGAACAAGATAAATCTGTCGAAAAATATAACTAACAGAACAAAGTCAGATACATAAAAAGTCGCCGCGTTTTAAACTCTAGAATGATAACTTTCAAGATTTCAAGTGGTTTGTAAATCTTTGGATAACGTTCCTACTTCTTGCAGATAGCTCAAATATTCGTCAATTTTCTACGTAATACCGTAATCCCTTAGTGAAGTGGATTTCAAGCATTTTGTAAAACTTTGGATCCCTCTTGAGAATGGTGATAATCGTTAATCCATACCAAAATTGCCAAACAATTCAATGAGTCTTGTCAAACTTGATCTGATCCCAGCCTATAGTTAGCTTGGAGGGTAGCGCGCCTGCCGTGTCGCGGTCAATTCCCGTCCGGGCTGGCTTTTTTCAGCCCGTCCTTCCTTTATTATTACGATAGTAATAAAAAAAAAGGTATATGGGACGGGCTATTGTATTCGCTTCGGTGTCGTCTGTCGGTCTGTCTGTCCCCATAGAAGACTTATCCAAACCTGGTCGACCTATATATCAAATTAAAGGTCTTTTTACCAGGAACACGAAAGTGGTGGTGCAAATTTTGTTTAGAAAACCACAAAGCCAAAAAAAAAAACGAAAAAAAAAACTGGTTTTTGGGGATTTTTTTCACATTTTCTCACACAAATGAGCTCTGATCTTATCAGTTATATTGGACTGATCTAACTTGATATTATTGTAAGTAGTCAATTTTTACCAATAATTTTGAACAAATAGGCTGGTATTTGAATTTTTTCCTTCAATGATAGTTCCTATATGGCACATTCAATATTTAGCAATCTTCATCTTCATTACTTTAATTGAATAATTATTACCTACTTCAGGACCTTCAGGTTTTTTTCTAACATACGTTCCCCATGTTTATGGAGATTCGCTGTCTCTACAACCTCTCTGTAACCTAGTGACATTCATATTGCCCTAGTACGCAGGAGGTCTGAACAATAAAGTTTGCTTTTTCGGCTCGGTCCTTAAATTTAATTGGTCCAGTCATGCCAATGTTAATTCAGTGAGTAGCGCTTCTGGAAAATATACCTGTAAACACGTACGATTAGCTGAGGTCTTTAAATGTGATTACCATTTTTGGTCTTTAAAGGTCATTTTTCTTCAGGGTAACTAAATATGAAGCTTGCTGAGATGTTTTTGGTAATTTTGTTTGGGTTTCTTTCACTCTGGCTATTCTTTTTTTTTTTTTAAGAGGTTCGACAGAGGGAACTGTAACTGCTATGGTCTTATCGTCCCGAAATCGAAGAGAGAAGGAAGACAGGAAAGGAGAAAGCCAGCCGTTCCGAGAACGAACATTATCCGATCAGGATAAAATCCGCCCCGGGCGGGAATCGAACCCGCGGCCTAGCGCTTACAAGTCAGACGCACTACCAACTAAGCTAACTAGGCTGGCTTCTCTGGCTATTCTAACTTTAAAGAAAAGGTCTTTCTTGACTTACTACCCAAAATAGAGTAGGTACTCTTCTACTTCTAGTTATTAATTACCCAATACCCTAATTCATCGAAGGAGTTTAATATGGAATTTGCCATGTATACGTATAATACTCAAATGAAAAAGCACCTTCTAAAACAATCCAGGTTTTTCGGAGTTTTCTCATGCTATTTCAATTCTTAACATTCAAGCTAAACAATTTACAAGCATTATACAATACACACAAAATATACCTTCGGTAAAGCTAGTATGAATTTATGAACCAATACGGTTAGGTTTGATTATGTTAATTCCGTCTCTGATTTCCAGGCAGCTGATTTTTCATCATTAATTTTCCCAAACGGCTCATAGTGCTTATCTTTTATGAACTGCTTCAGTCACAACACCACAACATTCCAGTTGATCAAAAGACACAACGGTTGTGTCTTTCTAGATATCCTAGGAAGACATATCGTATTCTCAAGAAATATCTTCTAATCGGGATTGATTAATGATTCATCTTGAAATGCTTCGAGCGGTTTTATTCGTAACGAGATTGGGGACACTTTTTTTTTCGGGATTCGTTTTTCCTGTGATTTATTTTGCGGCTTTTGACTTTGACCCTTTTTTGGAAATGTTGCCGCAAGAGCTGTAAATAAATCGAGTAGTTTGATTTTATGGTATTTTCGTCCGCACCAGGAAGGCCCATTTCAAAAGAAAGTAAAGAACTGACCCAAGGCATAATAATTATGCAATAATTGTTGGACCAATAATGAAAATAATTAAATTGAGCACTGTTTAATTTTTGGACTCTACAAAATGAGCAGTACGAATAGGGGAATTTTCTTAGCTTGGTTACAAATCCCTCTTGAGCTATTTTTACTTCAGCCTCCACTAGAAATGTAAAGAAATCAAAACAAAGTTTCCATCAAAAAAATTTCAATAAAAAATTAAATATTATTAATGATACGTCCTTATACTTGTCACCTTTGCTATTTTGTTCCAAAGGGGTGCAGATTGAAATCCTTATCTATTTCTTCAAATAAGTATTCTTTTTGTAAACCTCCTAACCTTATTAATTTCCAAGGGACAAAATTCATTATCTTCGACTCATCTTCTCATCTTGTGTGATTTGAAAAAATTGACTGTCATTATGAATCCCTTTGAGACAGAGTTAAAATGCCTTCGTGACGGTGTGGATTTTTGACGATGTGAATTTAGATGAATTTCCCAGTCAATTTGAGATTGGAGTCCGCAATGCTTTTGTTATGTCAGATATTTCGATCCGTTTCGGGGTGTTCTGGATGTCAAAATATTCCGAGTCATCTGTCTCATCGATCAAGAAAAAATGGAGCATTCTCCAAGGATTTGACTGGTCCAAAGCAACTCTTTTTCTGATTCGATCGAAGCCCGCTTGGTGATATTACAAGATGCAATCTTTAGGAGATCTCGAAGTATGATAGTGTCCTGTCTTGCTTTCTTCATAGACAGACGCTAATTTCCGTCCATTTGTCGTATCTTTCTTCTATCGCGGCTCAACAGCGCTGCAACTTGTCTTTTATGATTAAGTTGAAAAATGGTCGTTGATGTACGTCAATAGATAATGCAAGAAGTTCCACATTAAAAAGTACCTTTACCATAATAGCATTCGCTTTGAACTCGTTTGTTCGCTGGCTGGTATTTTCTTAGCTCGCCTCAGATGGTGTAAAATAGATTAGACGAAAAAAAAAAAAAAATCGCATTATATTATTGTTTATTTGTATTGTTTCGCCATTGCATTGTATTCTGTGGCAAATATATATTTCATTTTGATCTCTTATCATTGCAAATATTTTAACACTTTTTTTTTGCGCCCCCAAAGTGTTTAAAAAAAATTGAGAAAAAAAAAAAAAAAAAAAAAAAAAAAAAAAATCGCATTATATTATTGTTTATTTGTATTGTTTCGCCATTGCATTGTATTCTGTGGCAAATATATATTTCATTTTGATCTCTTATCATTGCAAATATTTTAACACGTTGTTTTTCCTTTGTAAAGCTGCTGCTAGTGCTGTGGTGACTGGTTTGCTACCATCTAGTATTTCATAGTGTACTAATATTATCACATTACTGCCTGGTACTTGCCCATTAATCATACCCATACGATTGTTGACAAGTCAGCCTTGAAGAATAAGAAAATGGTTTCTAAAAAAATAAAATCACTTTTGTTTGATGCTTTGATGTGAAATCCATACAAAATATTTCATAGTGTACTAATATTATCACATTACTGCCTGGTACTTGCCCATTAATCATACCCATACGATTGTTGACAAGTCAGCCTTGAATAATAAGAAAATGGTTTCTAAAAAAGTAAAATCACTTTTGTTTGATACTTTGATGTGAAATCCATACAAAATATTGATCAAACCTCTGATAGATTGTGTGTTTACACTTTCAGATTTTTCTATAAAATCTTCTCTAGTCGGTAAAGTACTCTTTTTGGTATTTCTCTTGGATTGTGTTTGGAAGGAGATGTCCTGGAGTCTTACTTTAGACTTACGCTATTTCTTCTTTTGTGCAGCCTTACAACTCTTGGATTTCTCGTACAATGTTAATTTTTCAAATTCCAAGATCATCAAGTGTTAGAAGAGTATACAAACGTTTGTACGTCTGTACTCTTATTTTAGAAGTTGTAGAATCTTGGATAGTACTCTGAAAGCCCCAACCTCGAGTCACGTTACACAAAAGTTTTGTGGAATTCCTTGTACAAAATTATTGCAGTGCATGTGATTTTAAAATCCAATTCTAATCGATACATATTTTATTTATTGTTTTTTCTTCTCCTTCTTCTTACTTGTTCTTGTTGGTAACACTTCATGCTTTTGATACAAGCCAAAGATATGGATAATTATTCAATAGCGTTTATTTATTTGAGATCTGCAATTTCTTCTAGGGTAATTTTTCGTTCTATTTGATGCTGTGTTTTGTGTTCACAGCTTGTGCTGCAAGATCGTGATTCGATTTCAATATCTTTTCTGTCAATATTATTTACATGGACATTTTTCTCTCTCGCTTGTTTTACCTTTTTCGCCCTCCTCCTTCTCTTCATCAACATCTTGAGCAACTTTGAAATTTGCACATTCAAAGGTTTCTTCTTCGTTCTCCCAATGTGTTTTTAATATTAACTTGAGGAGGATTGGAAGATATCTACTTATTAATTTATCCTATTCGAAGAATTCAAACTAAATAATAAATTAACTAAAACATTTTAATCTACCACCACTAAGGTTTTACCTTTTTCGCCCTCCTCCTTCTCTTCATCAACATCTTGAGCAACTTTGAAATTTGCACATTCAAAGGTTTCTTCTTCGTTCTTCCAATGTGTTTTTAATATTAACTTGAGGAGGATTGGAGGATACTTATAATTTATCCTATTCGAAGAATTCAAACGAAATAATAAATTAACTAAAACATTTTAATCTACCACCACTAGGTATAGGTACTACAGCAAAGCAAAAGTATGCACGTTTCAATAACTATCTGAACTAATTCATTTATAACACCATGAATCACTCCAGTGACTAATATGATTGCTAATCTGGTAAACATGCTCGATTTTTCAATTCAGAAATACCCAACAAGCATAAAAAATACCTTTTTGCACAACTTCAGAAAAAGTAGATCGAATCTACTTTCACATTAAATGAAGTAATCTAATTTAACAATTTGAAAAAATCACACACAAGGTTCCCTATGCTACCCAATCCGTAGATAACCTTACCCAACAACTTGTTCGGTATGAACTATTGGAATTAATTTCTCAAAAGCCGAGTGTGTGTGCATTTTAATTACTCCTGGGGAACTTATTGAATAAAACTAAAGAAAGGTTTCCAGATAACTCTATCTGACCACGGGATCGTAACTTCAATTCAATCAAAACAGAATGGAAACGAAAAAGAAGAAGAAGGAGCAGAAGAAGAAGTAAATTCAAATTGGAAACGCCCCTTTTGTCAATAACTATAATTAAAATATTAGAACGCTGTGTACAGGGTTGCCAACGAGAAAAAATGAGATCGTAGTTCGAACAACATCAACGTTAACAATTTGGTCTACACACTCATGATAGCTCAAAGGTTAATATAAAGTTGTAGACCAGGCTGGAGGTTGCAGAAGGAAGGTATCTGTCCATAACTCCATAGGGCAATATATTGATGGAATCCCTCCACACGTCGAATGACTTTCGGAAATCCATAAAAAGACTATTCGATGCAAGTTTCAACGTTCTGACAAACCTGTTATAAAATGCAAATAAAAAATTGGACAAGACTTTTACTATTGAATTTCTTGACCCCGCCGGGAATCGAACCCGGGTCTCCCGCGTGCAAGGCGAGCGCAGTAACCACTACGCCATGGGAGTTGACTCAACGTTGCATATGGTGGTATCCGGATGGGTGATCATCTAGGCAATGGCGTGCTGCTCCAGACCTTACTCAGGCTGGGTCAAGTAAATATGAGGAGGCGAGTAGTTTGTCACCGAAAGGAGGGTGAAACCCCCGCCAATAAAGACCTTAGCTGTTATACAGTGCTCATAAAACCTTTAAAAAAGAAGACATTATTCTGGAAAATGGGACTAAATGAGTTCAAACAGAGTTGAACAGATTTCGGTAAAGATCCAAGGGACCTTACTCAGGCTGGGTCAAGTAAATATGAGGAGGCGAGTAGTTTGTCACCGAAAGGAGGGTGAAACCCCCGCCAATAAAGACCTTGACTGTTATACAGTGCTCATAAAACCTTTAAAAAAGAAGACATTATTCTGGAAAAGGGGACTAAATGAGTTCAAACAGAGTTGAACAGATTTCGGTAAAGATCCAAGAGTGACGGACTCTACTTCCTGAGCCGCCTCCTCAGCAATCAGAGGTGACAATGAAGTTGTTTTATTCACAGAGCAATAAAATTTACGAGCGCGATAATGTCACCCTGGGGTCTCTGGCTTTTCCTGGATCCACCGTGCTCAAGTGGCCGTTAGAATAACATTTGTTGTTTGAACAACAAAAAACACAAACAAAATAACAAAAACACAGAACAATGATCTACAACAGGACAACAAAAATACAACCTTCGAACAACCCATTTCCAAGGGTTTGTTGAAATCTTTCAAGACAGATATTCCCACTTGAAGAAGAATTGGTTTTGCTGATATCTACACTATGAATTTGCTCTGTAAGTAGGTGAAATTTACTATGGATTTAAAGATTTTCAAGATTTCAAGTGGTTTGTAAATCTTTGGATAACGTTCCTACTTCTTGCAGATAGCTCAAATATTCGTCAATTTTCTACGTAATCCCTTAGTGAAGTGGATTTCAAGCATTTTGTAAAACTTTGGATCCCTCTTGAGAATGGTGATAATCGTTAATCCATACCAAAATTGCCAAACAATTCAATGTGTCTTGTCAAACTTGATCTGATCCCAGCCTAGCTTGGAGGGTAGCGCGCCTGCCATGTCGCGGTTAATTCCCGTCCGGGCTGGCTTTTTTCAGCCCGTCCTTCCTTTATTATTACGATAGTAATAAAAAAAGGTATATGGGACGGGCTATTGTATTCGCTTCGGTGTCGTCTGTCGGTCTGTCTGTCCCCATATAGAAGACTTATCCAAACCTGGTCGACCTATATATCAAATTAAAGGTCTTTTTACCAGGAACACGAAAGTGGTGGTGCAAATTTTGTTTAGAAAACCACAAAGCCAAAAAAACCGAAAAAAAAACTGGTTTTTGGGGATTTTTTTCACATTTTCTCACACAAATGAGCTCTGATCTTCCGCCCGGTGCGAATTTTATCCTGATGGGATAATGTTCGTTCTCGGAACGGCTGGCTTTCTCCTATCCTGTCTTCCTTCTCTCTTCGATTTCGGGACGATAAGACCATAGCAGTTACAGTTCCCTCTGTCAAACCTCTTAAAAATTCCATGAACACACTACTATCCGGTCCAAAGTTCAAACCCTGTATCCTCTCCGCATACTACATCATGTTCATCAAAGAGATCAAATGCTTCACATCGCATGTGGTTACCATCATCCCAAGCTTCAAGATCACTAATTGAACTTGTGAATTGAGAAGTTTGACTTGTGCTTCTAATAGTCTCTTGGATATATCTTTTACTATTGGGTATATATCTTCTTTTGATGTGGGTTCTGGGCAGCAAAGTGTATCAGATTTTTTTTTTTTTTTTTAATGAATCGTGGGAACTCGCGTTGGGGCTATTGATTAATAATATTGATTAGAAAATTAAATTAAGAGAGACGATATCGCGACGTGTGAGGCGATGTGTTCCCTGAGCAATTTGTTGCCAGACTATACTCTAGATAGGAAATTGAACAATTTGTTAATTAATGTTTTTACCCTACATTGAAAATTCCTTGGCTGAGTCTAGTCCAGAAACTCTTTATATACTGATAGATTCTGACGTGACTTTAACTGTGAAGAGTATAGGTAAGCTACTTGTGTTCTTCTATTCTTTGTCTTTATCAGCTCTGTGTAATCAAAGGAATGCCTCGGGAATAGCACATCATAATGAAGATTTCGAAAACGACTGACACCCAAAAGTAAGAAAAGGAGAAGACGGAGAAGGGAAAGGAGGAGTAGAAGAATAAGAAGATGATGAAGAAGGAAGAGGAACGAATAAAAAGAAGAAGAAGAAGAAAGTGGTAAAGTTAAAGAAGACGAAAAAGAAGTAGGAGGAGATCTTAGAAGGAGGAAATAAAGAAGATGAAGAGGATTTGGAAGATAAAGAAGCGGCCGAAGAAGGAAAAAGAAAAGACTTGAGAGGTAAAGTAGACAAAATCGAAAAAAAAGCAGTTTTCGTCTTCGTTAAACCTCTGTAAAAAATATCAGGAAATTTAATAGTCCAGAAAACATGAAAAATAAAATCCCTGAGGAAGCAATTCAAGTGGACGTCATGTTATGAAAACCAAAACATCATCAGACAATAGAGGCTATACAAGGGGTTACAGACAGCCCTTATGCCCTCATCATCTACCAGGGCAACCTTTTCATTATCTAACCAAAATATGAACTTGGAAAGAAAATCCCCGAAAAAATAAAGAGGTGTGAAAGATTAAGATCTGACGACAAAAAAAGCAATGAATATTAATTTGTGCGGCTCTTCAATTGAGCCAAATGAAACAAGTTTTGTCAACGGCGCGGCGATACACTTTGAATGCACCAGTTTATGATGGATCACAGAAGTTAGTCAACGTTGCATATGTAAATACTGGGTGGTTTAAAAAAAAAAAAAAAAAAAAAAAAAACTACCTAACGGATTGTTAAAAACTGAAAGGTTACGTTTGGTCCAAACACCGCGGCACACATCACCGACGAAGAAATAATATAAATAATTGGCATTGACTTTCCTTGAGGAAATAAAAGTTTAACTTGAAGTATGTATTAAGGTAGAAACACACTACTATCACGTCACGTGAACTCATGGAGAGTCAGAAAGATGTAGTTCAAAGTTTTCCCATAATATTGTAGGTAATTTCGTTCAGGACAGCCACACTACTATCACGTCACGTGAGCACACGTGATGGTAGTGTGTTTCTACCTTTAATGAAAGCCGTTAATGAATTTTCTGCTTTTATTAATTAACTAACCAATCAAGTGATATTGGGGCTAAAATCACGTCATCACTTGAGCAGCCCATTCGTTCAATCCCAAGAAAAGGAATCTTATTTTGTTCCAGTGTGAACTTTCCTCTCAGATCTAGATTCTAGGAAGACACTAACACTTGGAATTATGCAAAACGGAACCACGCAATTGGCACTATTAACATTTCATTACCGGTCGCTTTCCTGGCATTAGAACCGGAGAGCGCGAATTAATAGACGCGATTCTCGACCATAATAGTCGCGATTCTACCGACCATAATAGCCGATTTCGCAGAGAGGCACTTGGCAATTATCTTTATAAACTAAAGCAATTTTTCGGATTAAGGTCCGCGTATGTAGAGCTCTACAGAAGAGAATTAGCCCAGAATTACCCGGGAATTAGTCAAGAATCAGCCGGGAATTAGCCACCTGTGATAGACACAAGGTACCGGGACTACCGGGGAAGTCATTAGGTAATTCCGACCGAGTCTGTTATTAGCCATGCACAATTTCTGATGCAGACAGCAGCCTAAATGATCAGGTACGAAATACGAATACTACGAATTCGTTTGGATTCTGTAATCTTGCAGGAAATGGCGAACGCTTTTGATATGATTGTTGTTTATTTTAATTTCGCACAAATAGCTTGGTGGTTAAACGGTGGATTTCTAGTTCAGATTGGTATTGGTTCGAGTCCCTCTATCCACTCAAAATTTGGTGGTCCTAATTTAACACTTTTTGTGAATGGCGTACACCAAGGTTCGGAAGTTGAACGTAAATATCACGAGCTAAATAAAAGAGAAAAAAAAAGAAGTCAGAAGTCCGCAATACACGAAAGGAATAAAAGACAAATATGACAAAAGTGTCTAATTTAGTTGAAAAGCATTTGACAAGCCCGATTTGCAACCAGGTCTTGCCAGGAGTTTCGGTGATTTTTGAGAACGATTTAAAGGCGTGACCATAACAAATAAAGAAGAAGGAGAAGAAGATGAAAAAGAAGAGGAAGAAGAAGAAGGAGGAGGAGGAGAAGAAGATGAATAAAATAGAAGACAAATATTACAAAAGTGTCTAATTTACTTGAAAAGCATTTGACGGGCCCGATTTGCAACCAGGTCTTGCCAGGAGTTTCTGCGATTTTCCAGAACGATTTAAAGGCGTGACCATAACAAATAAAGAAGAAGGAGAAGATGAAAAAGAAGAGGAAGAAGAAGGAGGAGGAGGAGGAGGAGAAGAAGATGAATAAGAAAAAGACCTGGCTTTTTTCAGCCCGTCCTTCCTTTATTATTACGATAGTAATAAAAAAAAAGGTATATGGGACGGGCTATTGTATTCGCTTCGGTGTCGTCTGTCGGTCTGTCTGTCCCCATAGAAGAACTTATCCAAACCTGGTCGACCTATATATCAAATTAAAGGTCTTTTTACCAGGAACACGAAAGTGGTGGTGCAAATTTTGTTTAGAAAACCACAAAGCCAAAAAAAAAAACGAAAAAAAAAACTGGTTTTTGGGGATTTTTTTCACATTTTCTCACACAAATGAGCTCTGATCTTCCGCCCGGGGCGAATTTTATCCTGATGGGATAATGTTCGTTCTCGGAACGGCTGGCTTTCTCCTATCCTGTCTTCCTTCTCTCTTCGATTTCGGGACGATAAGACCATAGCAGTTAAAGTTCCCTCTATCAAACCTCTTTAAAATAAATAAATAAATCACTTGCCATTTATCAAGGTGTATCACTAATGAATCACCTTAGTACCTCATTTACAAGTGAACTGATTGTTTATATATCAGATACAACTGCTGAGTAGCACGAATCAGTGTTAACTTAGTCATGCTAAATCCCCAAATTTGTGGACCAGATTAATAAAACTTCATTTGGCAAAACATTAGATTAAAAACAAAGGACCATTAAATTAAGAACCTCATACTACACCTTCATGGAATCATACGTCATGTTCTTGGAAACAGAATTGGACCGACTGTACACTCATCCTTAAGGAATGGGATCTTGTTTCAGTCTTCAACTTCAAATTTTATAATCAATTCAACTTTGTGTGAGTTTCAATTGAATTCAGTGCTTCTTTGGAATCTTTGGTAACCATTCTAGCAACTAGCAACCTCGGTCTCAGTGGTGTGATAGATCAATTTCACTGGGGTAGTAGTGGCACAGTCATAGTATGGACTTCTTCCGACTCCTCCATCTTGATTCTGGAAGTCAATCTTCAGCAAGAATCTGAGTGCACCCCAAAATCATTGTCCACACGTGGTGTACCTCACCTTCAACCTTTGAAACTTGCACAACATTACCAAATATGAGGATTTTCGGAACATTTAAAACAGCCTCTGGCTGATTTGGTACCTGACGGAATAACAATCAACCAAATTAAACCTGTCAAAGACAAAATTGGGCAGTATGACAATCTTAAATGGTCCTGCAGAAGTACTTAAAGCTCCAGAAGTTCTTAAAACAATTAAAATGTTAAGTGATTCAATATTCTCACTGCACTGAGCGTACCAGAACTTCTGGTCCAGAAGTTATTCACTGATATAGTACCAAATACCGAACGCTGCATTCCCAAAGATCGTCAGTTGTCCAACTGTCTGTGCAGACAACCTGACATTTCAATTGCACATGAAAGTTAAGTCACATTAAGCCACGACAAAAAAAAAAAAGAAAAAAAAATGTCAAGCCAGAGAAGAAAACGAAACAAAAAAAGCTCTAATTAAAACATAACGCGAACTAATTATCGACTTTTTTGTGGTGCACTTCAAAATTGGCCCGATGATGTGCAATTGAAATGTCAAAAAAAAAAAAAAAAAAAAAAAAAAAACTCGAAGAGAAAATACTCTTCGGATGACGATTATGTCTTCTCTTATCATAAGGTGAACTATTGCCTCCGGCAAAGATCATTCTCATCGAAAAAGAAGAAGAAGAAGAAGAAAAAAGAAAAAACGAGATTATAGGTATTTTTACTCCAAACTTGATAATTATGACTCTGTAGTACGGGATGAAAATGCTTTGAGCTGGTGTCAAAAAGGACCGGGAAAAGTTGGGGGAAGGATTTTTTAGGAACTCCAAACCAAAGAAACCAAACCCATAAATTTCATGTTGGTATTCTGCTATTCTGGTACCGGACGAAAATGTTTTAATTATTTCGGGTAATTTTCTTGAGATTAAGAAAAGTTTTATCCACAATATTGTTCTTTTTCAAGGTTTTCCAAATCAGACCTATAAATCGTATGTAAATATGAATAGAGTTTCTAATATGACTAGAGATTCTTAGATGTACATATTACATAATAACTACGAATACCTATGTACATTTTGGCCTTGAGCTTTTGACATTGCTCCCTCCCATAATCTTTCTCGGCCCAGCAAAAATACTGCAACAACAGTTTTCCTTATCAGAGTTTGGTTTGGAACCGGTTTTGGGCACACCAAAACGTCACCTTCCGACCGGACCAAACTTTTACAAAGTAAATAAAGAACTAGATTAGGACCTCACAAAACAAACCTACGGTTTTCAAAACACCTCAGATAATCCATATAAATGACCCACTTAAGAGATTTATTGTTGTCGCAATAAAAAAACTGAGACCTTTGTAGGTATCTTTGTTATTATAAGTATCGAAATTACAATAGTATTTTCACCTTCTTTATCAACCCCTTATGTTGAGGTTGAGAGCAAAAAAAAAGTGTTGGAAATATGATGAGCTCAAAGCCCGAACAAATATGCACATATGGAAAGAATCAGAGAGACTAGGTATTGAATTTTTTGGTAATTTGGACGCATCCACCAATAATGTTCTATTTTTCCCTTTTCCTTTTATCTTGTACAGAAAAGTTTGGCACATCCACTATCAAAGAAACTCTCTCTCTCTCTCCCTCTTCTTCTCGTTCATTTCAAAATTCCTCGAATCTCGAAATTTTGAAATCTCAGATAAGCTTTCTTAGCTTTCTGTGAGCTATGCACTCATATAATTCAATATTTCGATACCCAGTTTCGGCCTTTGCTCGTAAAAGCCGATATTTAGATTACAATAATGATCATTGTCAGAAACATTACAATAACAATTGTAAGAAAGAAAACACACCACTTACACAAACGCAAGGGGTAAGTGTTTGTGAAATTCCTGAACATTGTAATCAAATCAGGGAACCTCATCTGGAGAGGAAAAAAATCGATAAATATAACTTTTTTATATTAAAATTGGAACATCTTCTTTTTCGGCTCGTGATCATCAATTGGAGTTTTTAATTTTTTATTGATATTTTCTCTCATATCTGATTTCTTTGACAAGTGCCGACATCGCATGATGATTTTGACTACAAATCAACTAGGTACAATGATTTTCCACCAACTTTTAAACAATAACAATACATTTGATTTTTTTTAATAATGCAGCCTGAAATGAGACTGCAATTCAGAAAACTTGAAAAGAACATCTAAAGAAAATGATGAAAATTAAAATGTATCTATACCAACAATAAATTATTACCTAATAAACATAGGTAGATACTGAATTTTTCTCTGTTTAACAGATTCACAATTTGTATAAAAATTAAAAATAACATACCTGGTAATGTAAAACATGTTCTGTTCCAAACTTGAACTTCTTGCACACCAAACCACTTTGCCCTGTGCCGCCCTACAAACAGGAACACCCGGATTAATAATATTGATTAGAAAATTAAATTAAGAGAGACGATATCGCGACGTGTGAGGCGATGTGTTCCCTGAGCAATTTGTTGCCAGCCTACTCTAGATAGGAAATTGAACAATTTGTTAATTAATGTTTTTACCCTACATTGAAAATTCCTTGGGCTGAGTCTAGTCCAGAAACTCTTTATATACTGATAGATTCTGACGTGACTTTAACTGTGAAGAGTATAAGCTACTTGCGTTCTTCTTTTCAGACATTCTTTGTCATCAGCTCTGAAAAAAAAGTTGATGATTTGCTGAGTATAATTTTGATTTGTCCGGTTAAATTTATCAAATCTTGAAAATTAGCTACCAAGTTGATTATTCACATTTGAGAAGTTTGTTTTGCCAATGTGATCTGGTGACTTTAGAAATCTGTTTGACACCCCCCTTTCAGCCTCATTGCATCAGTTATATTGGACTGATCTAACTTGATATTATTGTAAGTAGTCAATTTTTACCAATAATTTTGAACAAATAGGCTGGTATTTGAAATTTTTCCTTCAATGATAGTTCCTGTATGGCACATTCAATATTTAGCAATCTTCATCTTCATTACTTTAATTGAATAATTATTACTTCAGGACCTTCAGGTTTTTTTCTAACATACGTTCCCCATGCAAATAGAGTAGTCGGATTAGTAAATTTATAGACCTGTCTTGAAAAAATGAAAAATATCTCAGAGTGGAAATTGAAAAATGATTTACTCGTCTACGAAAGAGATTTATCTATTCATCTTTTAACTACACAATTGAAAAAAGAAAAAAATAAAATCTACCTATTGCACAAACTATGTTCCTATATCTACTTATGTAGTGGTGTTCTTATCTATTAAAATATTATTGAATGTAAACTGTTTGTTACAGTTTAAAAAAACAGTAAGCTAACTCAGTCATACTCTTTGTAGAGGTCTTATTAAATACAAATACCAATGTATATTATCTCCTTATTACATTTATGTTATTATTTAAAAGCAATAGATCTCATACCTACGTTATCTTACGGTAGTGGTGTTCTTATCTATTAAAATATTATTGAATGTAAACTGTTTGTTACAGTTTAAAAAACAGTAAGCTAACACATACTCTTTGTAGAGGTCTTATTAAATACAAATACCAATGTGTATTATCTCCTTATTACATTTATGTTATTATTTAAAAGCAATAGATCTCATACGTTATCTTACATGGATTCATAAATCATTTCTCAGGAATATCTTTACCTATTGATACGATTGTGTTGGGGTATGTACTGGTTATTTATGGATTTTCAAGATCTCGGTACAGCCTGCTCGAAAAGGCGTGGTTCATTATTTCAGGTATCATGCAAATGATTGATTCCGTGACTGGCTGTTGCGGGGCCCACTCAGCCTCGTGAGGAAAATGAGTAGCTATGACATATAAATGCGCATAGCGACCGGTGCCAGCATGGTAGGTAAACATTGGATTTTAGGATTATTGAGATATTGGGAAAATCCTACAATGCTGCAGTGAGCACCAAAGTTGTGACATAATAACACAAAGAAACTGCATTTAAATTATTTCAGGTAATCTTCTCGATGATATAGATTATTATAGAGGCGGTAGAGATTTTCCAAACTTGATTCGATCACTGATCAAAAGAGCTGATATGCCAATCGACTTTCTTGCCTCAAAATCTCAACAGAAAGGTAAAGCACTTTATTTTATTATTGTTCTTATTATCTAGACAAAAAAGAACTTCCTTCCAGGTACAAGTGGCCACTTGTTTCACCAGATTATGAGGACTTTTGGACAATATTTGAATTAAAGACAAGGGTAGTGGTGTTCTTATCTATTAAAATATTATTGAATGTAAACTGTTTGTTACAGTTTAAAAAACAGTAAGCTAACACATACTCTTTGTGTCTTTGTAGAGGTCTTATTAAATACAAATACCACTGTATATTATCTCCTTATTACATTTATGTTATTATTTAAAAGCAATAGATCTCATACGTTATCTTGCGTTATCTTACATGGATTCATAAATCATTTCTCAGGAATATCTTTACCTATTGATACGATTGTGTTGGGGCATGTACTGGTTACGATGATATAGATTATTATAGAGGCGGTAGAGATTTTCCAAACTTGATTCGATCACTGATCAAAAGAGCTGATATGCCAATCGACTTTTTTGCCTCAAAATCTCAATAGAAAGGCAAAGCACTTTATTTTATTATTGTTCTTATTAACTAGACAAAAAAGAACTTCCTTCCAGGTACAAATGGCCACTTGTTTCACCAGATTATGAGGACTTTTGGACAATATTTGAATTAAAGACGAGGTCATACAAAGTCTGGTCTAACTTTAGCAGTTGTTGACCTCTTGATCTTCCTTCTCTCTTCGATTTCGGGACGATAAGACCATAGCAGTTACAGTTCCCTCTGTCAAACCTCTTAAAAAAATAAAAAAAAAGACGAGGTCATACAATGTCTGGTCTAACTTTAGCAGTTGTTGACCTCGCTGTGTCCACACATAGTCGACGCCGTCGATCGACCGTCTATAGATCGGCGGCATCAATTAGGTGTGGACACAGCTTTACAGGCCCAAAAAATCGAGTAAAAAAAAAAAATAATAATAAAACAACTAACTAGTCCCTTTATTCAAAAGATCACTACTTTTCAACCACCCTACCCGGTAGCGTTCGGAAAATCATTTGGCGAGAATCAATTAATTATGTGTCAACCAGAGGATTTGAACCCGGGAGCCTCTCTAACCGAGCTAACAAAACACTTTGTGTCCCATTTCTTTGTCACACTATGTAAACAGAATGTATTGTGATCCACAAAGGGTGCAAGCAGAAGTGAAAATGATTTTTCTTAGGTAGCTCTTCATTCAAAGATACAGAGTGTTCAAAGAGGAAAATTACAAAGAGGAAAATTCCCAATGATTCACTGTAGTTAAGCAACTCAATTTCGGTAGGGTAAGTGTACCATTTATTCGCCCACCTAAAAAACGTACCATTTATTGGCCCACCTGCCCACATTTATTTTCTAATTTTCGTTTTCATGACTACAATTTTTGAATAGAACTGGTTCGATAGCAGTCTTTAAGCCCTTTTTTTTTATGAAATTGGATCTTGAAAAAGTTCGTCCAGTTTAGACCTATGTGGCGTATGGTACAGGTGGGCCAATAAATGGTACGTTTTTTAGGTGGGCGAATAAATGATACACTTACCCTATTGAAGTACCCTTGGTTGGTATCCAGATAGAGGACCATCTGGTCAACCGTGTGATGGCTTTTCCCGGCCCTAATACTGAGGCTGGGTGAGGTTATGGGAGGAGACAGATAGCTTGTGGCCGAACGGTTGATGAAACCTTGGTCACTAAATAACTTAACACTTTTACAGTGACGTCAGGCACCTGGAGAAAAGGTAAAATCGAATCACCCTGAATTTCACTGTTTGATTTTGTGAACATACTGAAAGAATTCCTTAATAAAAAGTTCCAAACGAAATCTGATCTTTCCATTAGATGATAATTTTTCAAACGACAACTGGGGTGAATGGATGACAGTTTTGGTGTGAGTTCATATTGTAATAATTGTAACATCATTAATATCAAGTTATCAAGCAGTTTTCTCAAGTGTCTGTTTGGATGTAGGGAAGATCTAGATTTATATTGTGATAATAAGTATATCTAGGAAATAGGTATAGGTATTAAATTTAAAATAATGAATGAAAGATGGACCATTTTCATCAAAGTACCAAATTCTCTGAAATTTGGCAGTGTGGTTTCTCTAAAAGATCTCAAATTTTATTTATATCCATAGTTCTGTTGTATCCAGTAGGTATGTTTTGTAGATGGTTCACAGCTGACCCAATCTAAAGCTATTTTTTTCTTTAGATTTCCCCTTTGTTGGTAATTCTGAAGCTAATTTTCATGCTCGAATGTACATACAACAGGCTATCACAATGTTTGTGATAGATGGCTTTCTTGAAGAAACAAAAAATCTGCTTACAAGGTCCATCCACCTCTTAAGAGGTTGAAGTGCGTAATGATCATTATAATCCCAGCTCAGCTGTTTTCTGGGATTTTCAACTGGATTTTTTTTTTTTTTTTTAAGCTAAGAACATCTTGAGGAAAAAGGGTGTTTGAATCACACAAAACAAACCTACGGTTTTCAAAACACCTCAGATAATCCATATAAATGACCCACTTAAGAGATTTATTGTTGTCGCAATAAAAAAAACTGAGACCTTTGTAGGTATCTTTGTTATTATAAATACCTATTGAAATTACAATAGGATTTTCACCTTCTTTATCAACCCCTTATGTTGAGGTTGAGAGCAAAAAAAAGTGTTGGAAATATGATGAGCTCAAAGCCCGAACAAATATGCACATAAATATGGAAAGAATCAGAAAGACTATTGAATTTTTTGGTAATTTGGACGCATCCACCAATAATGTTCTATTTCTCCCTTTTCCTTTTCTTGTACAGAAAAGTTTGGCACATCCAATATCAAAGAAACTCTCTCTCTCTCTCTCTTATTTCATTACCGGTCGCTTTCCTGGCATTAGAACCGGAGAGCGCGAATTAATAGACGCGATTCTCGACCATAATAGTCGCGATTCTACAGACCATAATAGCCGATTTCGCAGAGAGGCACTTGGCAATTATCTTTATAAACTAAAGCAATTTTTCGGATTAAGGTTCGCGTATGTAGAGCTCTACAGAAGAGAATTAGCCCAAAATTACCCGGGAATTAGTCAAGAATCAGCCCGGAATTAGCCACCTGTGATAGACACAAGGTACCGGGACTACCGGAGAAGTCATTAGGTAATTCCGACCGAGTCTGTTATTAGCCATGCACAATTTCTGATGCAGACAGCAGCCTAAATGATCAGGTACGAAATACGAATACTACGAATTCGTTTGCATTCTCTAATCTTGCAGGAAATGGCGAACGCTTTTGATATGATTGTTGTTTATTTTAAATTCGCACAAGTAGCTTGGTGGTTAAACGGTGGATTTGTAGTTCAGATTGGTATTGGTTCGAGTCCCTCTATCCACTCAAAATTTGGTGGTCCTAATTTAACACTTTTTGTGAATGGCGTACACCAAGGTTCGGAAGTTGAACGTAAATATCACGAGCTAAATAAAAGAGAAAAAAAAAGAAGTCAGAAGTCCGCAATACACGAAAGGAATAGAAGACAAATATTACAAAAGTGTCTAATTTACTTGAAAAGCATTTGACGGGCCCGATTTGCAACCAGGTCTTGCCAGGAGTTTCTGCGATTTTCCAGAACGATTTAAAGGCGTGACCATAACAAATAAAGAAGAAGGAGAAGATGAAAAAGAAGAGGAAGAAGAAGGAGGAGGAGGAGGAGGAGAAGAAGATGAATAAGAAAAAGACGAAGAAGACGAAAAGATTTTTAAAAGTGTGACCATTTTTGAAAATCAGAACCTCAGCCATGACAAGGCTGTGAATCGGGCTGGCCCGATTTTGGCTCGATTACATGGTTGAAACCGATTCTCTCTGGTCTATCTAGAGATCGGAGGGCTACCGTGGACTGTTTGGTACATTATTGTGTCTCCCGGGTGTTAATTTAGTGGATTGGACTAGTTTTGGTTATGCTTATAAATTTGATACCGGAGCTATAAATTTGGAATATCGTATACAGGGTGGACTGGAGAAGATTCAAATCTCTTTTGAAATTATTTTTTTTACTCGACGGTTTCTTTTCTGTTCCAGGATCTCAAGAACTTTTAGCCTAATTTCGTTAAACTTTTGCAGATATTTAACATCCAAAGAATTTTCGTTATCAGATCTATTAAATTTGCTTATTTTAATTGAATTTCACAGAAATGTTCGACAGCAAAAGGACTTTTGTTTCATTAATTTTCGAACCCGATTAGGTCTTTGCGGAACATCCTATACTGTCGTAGAGAAAACTCTTTTTATGAGTGGATTTCACAGTTTACAGACACTTTACTGCCTAGTTTATTAAAATTTTCATGTACAACCCTGTATGCGAAATTTATCAACCTGTCTTCCAATTCCCATAAAGAAATTAAATAAAGAAGAGCAAAAGAAAAAAAAATCTTCAGAAGAAGATTCAGCAAAATGTGTGCACATGTAAATAATAAGGTCACACATATTTAAAAGGTAAAGGAACCCCAAAAATTTCTTAAATGTCATTTTAATTTATCTTGTATGCACAAGATGAGACTTTTTTTGTAATTTTTTTCTGTTGGATACTACTTAATCGGAGATTATTTTTGATCGAGAAAAAAAAAAAAAAAACTTATAATTATGCGTATCTCAACCGAAACCATAATCATCAGATTGAGAGTTTATTTGGCATGGCGCAAAAAAAAAAAAAAAAAAAAAAAAAAAAAAAGCCCCCAGATTGAGAGTTTTTTTGGCATGGGGAAAAAAAAAAAAAAAAAAAAAAAAAACAGCGCACCTTACCTTACCTTCCTACACAAAAATTTGGGAACCTTGATCTTTCGAAGCTTTCACTGTTCCAAATTGGTGAAATGGGTTAAAAATTTGATCAATTTGGAAGCAGTTTCTGATGCAAAAGCTGGATTGGTTAAAAGAACTCATCACTAAGTGAAAATCCTGCCATTAAAGCATAAAAGAAGTAAATCCCAATTCAGGGGGGATAAAATCCTTCAAATTGTTTTTGTGGGTTATAATCAGATCGGCTTTGATTCTATCATTCGCCAATCATTGACAGCTTTCGTGAAGCCGACAGCCGACTAAATGGATTCCAAAAATTACGATGACTAGCAAATTCTTAGGCCAGACGACTAAAACATCAAAAACACCTGAAACCTATATTGAACCGAAGATCGGACTTATTTAAACCGCATCTTCAAAAAAGAAGAAAGAACTCTTAGTCCAATTTTGATAAGCTACTTAAAGTAGTGATTGCTATATGAAATTTTGGTAACACCTAATAACAATAATTAGCTAATGGATTTTTGTCAATTTCGTTTTTAGGACTTTGATTTTTGAATTATCATTCAAAAGGAAGATTCGCTTGATACTGGGTGACGTACAAAATTCTGGTTGTTAAATATTAACGTAAAATATTAACATTTTCTTTTGTTACATGTTTCCTTGAGAGTCAAGTTAAAAATACCCATGCCTAAATGTACCTATTAATTATCAAATCAAAATATTAAAATCTGTCTCTTCAAAAATCTTTGTGCTATTTTTGAAACAATTCTTTTTAAATTCCCATTTTAAAATATTTATTCTTTTCCGGACACCCTGTATATCTTTAACGAAAAGAGTTCTGTGATCTTTTCACTGCTCTTATTACAATTACATGTATTTTCAAATTATACACAGAAGTTTATTTGATCCAGCAAAAAAAAAAAAAAAAAAATAAAATAAAATAAAAAAATAAAATCAACACTGAAAATTATTCTCCTTATAGGTCGAAAGATTTTGATTTTTATTAAATTGCTAATGGAAATAAAAAAGAGCGAAAAGCGTATATTTATTGATGATGATAGGTTATAAAAAAGAGTTATGTCTATATTAGCGCCAAGAGGAATAACATTGAAGCATTGATTGGATCAGGTTGAGCTACTGTTGAGAGTGTAGCAGGTTTAGGTCTGTATTTGGAGAAAAATAAAATCTGAACCACTCGAAGAACTAATGTGTACTTTACGAGAATTCGATGGAGTTGAGAGTGAAACTAAAGATAATAGAGACGAAAAAGAACCAAGAAAAGGTAAAAAGATCTCAAGAAAAGATAAAATGCATTGAAGATGAAGACAGAAATTCAAAATACTCAAGAACACTTTAAACCTCACTTATTTCGTTTATTACATAGTTATTTCATTTACACATTTAGTTTTACTTATTGTACCCTATCATTCGCCAATCATTGACAGCTTTCGTGAAGCCGACAGCCGACTAAATGGATTCCAAAAATTACGATGACTAGCAAATTCTTAGACCAGACGACTAAAACATCAAAAACACCTGAAACCTATATTGAACCGAAGATCAGACTTATTTAAACCACATCTTCAAAAAAGAAGAAAGAACTCTTAGTCCAATTTTGATAAGCTACTTAATGTAGTGATTGCTATATGAAATTTTGGTAACACCTAATAACAATAATTAGCTAATGGATTTTTGTCAATTTGGTTTTTAGGACTTTGATTTTTGACTTATCATTCAAAAGGAAGATTCGCTTGATACTGGGTGACGTACAAAATTCTGGTTGTTCAATATTAACGTAAAATTAACATTTTCTTTTGTTAAAATTTTCCAGATTTTGAGAGTAAAGTCAAAAATGCCTTTTACGCTATAAAAGTGCATTGGTAAATGAATAAAATATTGAAAGCTTGAAAAATGTTGGTGCCACTTTTGAAACAATTATTTTTAAATTCCCATTTTAAAATATTTGTTCTTCTGGACACCCTGTATATCTTTAACGAAAAGAGTTCTGTGATCTTTTCACTGCTCTTATTACAATTACATGTATTTTCAAATTATACACACAACTTTATTTGATCCAACAGAAAAAGAAAAAAAAATCAACACCGAAAGTTATTCTCCTTATAGGTAGAAAGATTTTGATTTTTATTAAATTGCTAATGGAAATAAAAAAGAGCGAAAAGCGTATATTTATTGATGATGATAGGTTATAAAAAAGAGTTATGTCTATATTAGCGCCAAGAGGAATAACATTGAAGCATTGATTGGATCAGGTTGAGCTACTGTTGAGAGTGTAGCAGGTTTAGGTCTGTATTTGGAGAAAAATAAAATCTGAACCACAAAAAGGACCGGGAAAAGTTGGGGGAAGGATTTTTTAGGAACTCCAAACCAAAGAAACCAAACCCATAAATTTCATGTTGGTATTCTGGTACCGGACGAAAATGTTTTAATTATTTCGGGTAATTTTCTTGAGATTAAGAAAAGTTTTATTCACAATATTGTTCTTTTTCAAGGTTTTCCAAATCAGACCTATAAATCGTATGTAAATATGAGTAGAGTTTCTAATATGACTAGAGATTCTTAGATGTACATATTACATAACTACGAATACCTATGTACATTTTGGCCTTGAGCTTTTGACATTGCTCCCTCCCATAATCTTTCTCGACCCAGCAAAAATACTGCAAACAGTTTTCCTTATCAGAGTTTGGTTTGGAACCGGTTTTGGGCACACCAAAAAGTCGCCTTCCGACCGGACCAAACTTTTACAAAGTAAATAAAGAACTAGATTAGGACCTTTCTGAACCACTCGAAGAACTAATGTGTACTTTACGAGAATTCGATGGAGTTGAGAGTGAAACTAAAGATAATAGAGACGAAAAAGAACTAAGAAAAGGTAAAAAGATCTCAAGAAAAGATAAAATGCATTGAAGATGAAGACAGAAATTCAAAACACTCAAGAACACTTTAAACCTCACTTATTTCGTTTATTACATAGTTATTTCATTTACACATTTAGTTTTACTTATTGTACTATTTTTATTTTATTTTGCCTCACTGTATTTTATTACAATATCTCTTATATTTATTGTGTGTATAATTTGTTTCACTGTATTTTATTTTCATATCTTTATTCTATTTAGTTATTTTGCTTCAGTATATTTTATTATTATATTTTATTTCGTTTTCCAGATGAACACCCAGTGTCGGGTCTGTGGAGAGCCGGCTGCAGGATACCATTTTGGCGCCTTCACTTGTGAAGGATGCAAAGTAAGTAGAATTTATCAATTTCTATATTAAAATTTATCGTAATAGAAAAAGCAAAAGTAAAGAAAATTATAGCAATAAGGAGGTGCTCTAATAAACTTTGAGTATATTGGAACATCTTGTTCTAAGCGGACAGTCTAAACTTATACTTCTAATAAAACGAAGCTGTATCAGTGATAATTATTTATCAATGCCTAGGTACTGATAGGATAGTTTTGGCAAGCTGATTCCTCCTCAATCAAAATAAAGAAAAAGAAAAATCTCAGGTTTTAGACTCGAAGGATCAGCTGCCAAACTGTTATTTACCGTAAAATCATCGATTGTAGAAAGACCTGTTGGAATAAAGTCAGGAAAATGCACAAGTCCAAAGCAATACTAAAGCATTTTCCAGAGAAACTAGAGTTACTAGAGGAAAAATCATTCATTATAAACTTCACACTCAACTAGCTACCTATCATCTCAATATGTAACACGATTGTAGGTTTTAGACTCGAAGGATCAGCTGCCAAACTGTTATTTACCGTAAAATCATCGATTGTAGAAAGACCTGTTGGAATAAAGTCAGGAGAATGCACAAGTCTAAAGCAATACTAAAGCATTTTCCAGAGAAACTAGAGTTACTAGAGGAAAAATGATTCATTATAAACTTCACACTCAACTAGCTATTATCCCAATATGTAACACGATTGCCAAGCAGGATTAACACCTATTTTTTGATCTTAAAATTATAAAGTACCTGGATTTTAAAATCATAATATGTATACTGCATTTTAAAAGTTTAATGTAGTTAATTATGCATGTTCAATGGTCTGCCTACACGATGTCTATCGCCTTAACTAGATGCTCACTAATGTGTATACTAATTGTGCCAAATCATTCAATAACCGCGCTAATCCAAGCAAGTGTTACTGTAATCCAAGCCAATATTTCTTTAATGCTTAAAGTTTAATCCAGACATTATCCCATCAGGATAAAATCCACCCCGGGCGGGAATCGAACCCGCGGCCTAGCGCTTACAAGGCAGACGCACTAATACCAATGCTTAAATTTTAATCCAGCATAGAGCGAGGTTTATGAGGTATAATTTGATAACTTTGCCCCGAGGGGCAAAAATTAGCATTCAAAGCAAAATTAGAGCGCCAAAAAATACAAATAAGAGTACCTAAGAGTGATTGTGTATTATAATTAGATGGTTAACGTGTTAAGTTTAAGAGATATGCGTACCTGCTTATAGTGTTTATCCTGTTAAGAAATTAGCATTATCAAATTATCATAATGACTTCATTGAATGTTTATCATCAGATAACCCACCTATGTGGGTACTTATAAATCGTTTGATTTTTGTCAGATTTGAGTGAAGGCTTTCTCTTTCTTATAGTGTTTATCCTGTTAAGAAATTAGCATTATCAAATTATCATAATGACTTCATTGAATGTTTATCATCAGATAACCCACCTATGGGTACTTATAAATCGTTTGATTTTTGTCAGATTTGAGTGAAGGCTTTCTCTTTTTGATACTGGACCAATTTCATTCGTGGGAAAATTGGCACATCCACTAATTTTCTAATATCTACTTATCTCCCGAAATTCCCTTATTCTAAAAATCTAATATCTACCTATCTCCCTTATTATTAAAATTATCCAGTTCCCTTATTGATTTCCGACCCTGATATACGATCAATATTTGCTGAGTGAGAAATTTGGCACATCCACTAATATCTTATTATTATTTTTTACAAAATCTTATAAAATATCCATCTCCTTTATAAATATCAATAAATTGTTATTGATTGTATCTCTCCTTATTGTTGTCCGACCCTGATGCAGTTCTGTTTGAATAAATGAAAGGATTTCGCGTCAATGTTGTGATCATCTTCTTCATTCTGAATGACCTTGAAATTGAATGGATGTTTAATCTTCGTTTTACACGTTCATTTATGTACTTGATAAATAGGTACTAAATGGTTCTATATACAGGGTATCCTGGAAAACGAGAGCGATTTTGTGGACGGAAAAAAAAATCGATCTTAAATTGTAATTTATTTACATATTGGCATCAAGTAATTCAATAGGATACATTATATAATACTGCACAAGGGTAAATACAGGATAGGTATAATGGAAAATTCTGTCATTTCTGAGCTCATTTATATTATTGTTCAGTAAAAGGCGACTATTTTAGGTGGTAGTAACCTTCTGCTTTTCTTAGATAAATAATAATGACCTTCAGAAAGAGAAATAAGTAGCTGAATACCTTCTAAGAATTGCCAATAGACCTGAGAAATTTCATCTTCCTTAGATTTGGAAAAAACGACAATCCACACGGGTCTAAACTTCGACAAAAGGAAAACTGGCAATTATTTCTTTGTCCAAGTCAAAAGTTGGCCATTATTATTATTATTATTATTATTATTATTATTATTATTATTATTATTATTATTATTATTATTATTATTATTATTATTATTATTATTATGCCCGATTTGCAACCAGGTCTTGCCAGGAGTTTCTGCGATTTTCCAGAACGATTTAAAGGCGTGACCATAACAAATAAAGAAGAAGGAGAAGATGAAAAAGAAGAGGAAGAAGAAGGAGGAGGAGGAGGAGGAGAAGAAGATGAATAAGAAAAAGACGAAGAAGACGAAAAGATTTTTAAAAGTGTGACCATTTTTGAAAATCAGAACCTCAGCCATGACAAGGCTGTGAATCGGGCTGGCCCGATTTTGGCTCGATTACATGGTTGAAACCGATTCTCTCTGGTCTATCTAGAGATCGGAGGGCTACCGTGGACTGTTTGGTACATTATTGTGTCTCCCGGGTGTTAATTTAGTGGATTGGACTAGTTTTGGTTATGCTTATAAATTTGATACCGGAGCTATAAATTTGGATTATCGTATACAGGGTGGACTGGAGAAGATTCAAAACTCTTTTGAAATTATTTTTTTACTCGACGGTTTCTTTTCTGTTCCAGGATCTCAAGAACTTTTAGCCTAATTTCGTTCAACTTTTGCAGATATTTAACATCCAAAGAATTTTCGTTATTAGATCTATTAAATTTGCTTATTTTAATTGAATTTCACAGAAACGTTCGACAGACAAAGGACTTTTGTTTCATTAATTTTCGAACCCGATTAGGTCTTTGCGGAACATTCTATACTGTCGTAGAGAAAACTCTTTTTATGAGTCGATTTCACAGTTTACAGACACTTTACTGCCTAGTTTATTAAAATTTTCATGTACAACCCTGTATGCGAAATTTATCAACCTGTCTTCCAATTCCCATAAAGAAATTAAATAAAGAAGAGCAAAAGAAAAAAAAATCTTCAGAAGAAGATTCAGCAAAATGTGTGCACATGTAAATAATAAGGTCACACATATTTAAAAGGTAAAGGAACCCCAAAAATTTCTTAAATGTCATTTTAATTTATCTTGTATGCACAAGATGAGACTTTTTTTGTAATTTTTTTCTGTTGGATACTACTTAATCGGAGATTATTTTTGATCGAAAAAAAACTTATAATTATGCGTATCTCAACCGAAACCATAATCATCAGATTGAGAGTTTATTTGGCATGGTGCAAAAAAAAAAAAAAAAAAAAAAAAAAAAAAAGCCCCCTTTCTCTCCTCTTTCTAAAA
>NW_007377569.1:40015-70560 GCF_000475195.1 Diaphorina citri | reverse complement strand
TTTTTTTTTTTTTAAGAGTTTGACAGAGGGAACTGTAAACGCTATGGTCTTATCGTCCCGAAATCGGAGAGAGAAGGAAGACAGGATAGGAGAAAGCCAGCCGTTCCGAGAACGAACATTATCCCATCAGGATAAAATCCGCCCCGGGCGCGAATCGAACCCGCGGCCTAGCGCTTACAAGGCAGACGCATTACCAACTAAGCTAACTAGGCTGGCAATTAAAATTAATTTATCAAAAAGAAGAAGAAGAAGAAGAAGAAGAAGAAGAAGACTCAGAAAAAGAAAGGGGTACTTAGAGGAAGAAGAAGGAGCCTCACATTAATCCCGTCCAGTCTGATTGGGGCCGGAAAAAGCCAGCTGCTAGCAATTGCTCAGATGGTCATATTGGTCACCCATCCGTATATCAACTTCAGTGAAACTAGTGCATTCAACGTGTTATCCCCGGCATATGAATAATACCTACCTAAATTGGCGATTTGTTAGTCAATTAACTAAGTACCTATAGTTCAAAATTTGGTGATGACGTCACTACGCAAAAATACAAAGCGCAAAAGTGCGCGAAGTTCCTTTTGGTCTCGCGCTCCTTTGTGGGTGCTAAATCGCGCAACTGCACCTCAACACAATCGGTGCATCCGCTTGTCTATTTGCACCAACACATCTGTACCGGGTTGGATCGCCTCTATTTAACACTTCTCTGATTTACTTACCTGATTTGAATAATTGCTGGCACGCAACTCGCCAGAGCTCGTCATTTGCCATTGTTTAATGTTGCACGGATGTACAGGGTGCGACGGAAGTGTTTTGGTGAGAACTAGGTGAGAAGCTGACCTAGGTCTACAAAAAAAACTTAAGAATAAATTAAATAAATTAATTGTGGCGCTCACAACAACACTCAACACAAATAAAATCTTACATAGAAAAACGCAGGTTCTCGTTTCTCCACAATTTCCATCTCTGAAGTATAAATAACACTTCCAAATTCTTGGCCAGCACCTGAGAGCTATGTCTAACTGATGAGTTCCAATAAGAACGAAACGCGTCTTAGGCTGCTCTCAGGTGTTGGCTAAATAATAATGATAATAAATAAATCCCCTTAACGGGAATTGGGTCATGGAATAGGAATGGCTTGTTGAAGATGTCGAAAATCACGTAAAAATGTCTTACCCCCAGCTAATGACTTTAGAGACATATGTAGGTAACACGAAACTTACGGAATTTATTGAAACCGATGGACGCGAACGATCTATAACTCTCCTTATTTTTATTTTATTTTGCCTCACTGTATTTTATTACAATATCTCTTATATTTATTGTGTGTATAATTTGTTTCACTGTATTTTATTTTAACATCTTTATTCTACCTATTTAGTTGTTTTGCTTCAGTACATTTTATTATAATATTTTATTTCGTTTTCCAGATGAACACCCAGTGTCGGGTCTGTGGAGAGCCGGCTGCAGGATACCATTTCGGCGCGTTCACTTGTGAAGGATGCAAAGTAAGTAGAATTTACCAATTTCTATATTAAAATTATCGTAATAGAAAAAGCAAAAGTAAAGAAAATTATATCAATAAGGAGGTGCTCTAATAAACTTTGAGTATATTGGAACTTCTTGTTCTAAGCGGACAGTCTAAACTTATACTTCTAATAAAACGAAGCTGTATCAGTGATAATTATTTATCAATGCCTACCTAGGTACTGATAGGATAGTTTTGGCAAGCTGATTCCTCCTCAATCAAAATAAAGAAAAATCTCAGGTTTTAGACTCAAAGAATCATCTGCCAAACTGTTATTTACCGTAAAATCATCAATTGTGGAAAGACCTGTTGGAATAAAGTCAGGAAAATGCACAAGTCTAAAGCAATACTAAAGCATTTTCCAGAAAAACTAGAGTTACTAGAGGAAAAATCATTCATTATAAACTTCACACTCAACTAGCTATCATCCCAATATGCAACACGATTGCCAAGCAGGATTAACACCTATTTTTTGATCTTAAAATTATAAAGTACCTGGATTTTAAAATCACAATATGTATACTGCATTTTAAAAGTATAATGTAGTTAATTATGCATGTTCAATGGTCTGCCTACACTATGTCTATCGCCTTAACTAGATGCTCACTAATGTGTATGCTAATAATTGTGCCAAATCATTCAATAACCGCTCTAATCCAAGCAAGTGTTACTGTAATCCAAGCCAATATGTCTTTAATGATTAAAGTTTAATCCAGCATAGAGCGAGGTTTATGAGGTACGTATATAATTTGATAACTTTTCCCCGAGGGGCAAAAATTAGCATTCAAAGCAAAAATTAGAGCGCCAAAAAATACAAATAAGAGTAAGAGTGATTGGAGGAAATAAAAAAAAAAAAAAAAAAAAAAAAAAAAAAAAAAAAAAAACAAAGATAAGTATTGAAAAAAAAAAAACAAAAATACCTAAGTGTTATTGGTTCGCCCGCGCAATACTGCGGTACTTTTAAGAAGACATTATTAAACCTTAAGAAGACATTAAACATTAAACAGAAATAAAAACAAAAATAAATACATTAATGTTGTACTCAAGTTAATCTCATCGAATGTGTAACGTGATGTCCGCCTTGGAAACATTATAATCTAAGTACTTAGGTATAATCCATACTTAAGTATGTACTTTTATACCTGTCCTATAATCGCACAAAACATTAGTACCTACACGGGAAAACGTAGGGTAAGTGTACCATTTATTCGCCCACTTAAAAAATGTACCATTTATTGGCCCACCTGCCCACATATATTTTTCTAATTTTTGTTTTTATGACTACAATTTTTGAATAGCACTGGTTCGATAGCAGTCTTTAAGCCCTTTCTTTTGATGAAATTGGATCTTGAGAAAGTTCGTCCAGTTCAGACTTATGTGGCGTATGGTACAGGTGGGCCAATAAATGGTACGTTTTTTAGGTGGGCGAATAAATGGTACGTTTTTTAGGTGGGCGAATAAATGGTACACTTACCCTAAATGGTTCTACATACAGGGTATCCTGGAAAACGAGAGCCATTTTGTGGACGGAAAAAAATCGATCTTAAATTGTTATTTATTTACAAACGCCCCTGCCCACACCTAATATTACTCTGGGAAACGAGCATCGAATGACGTCACAGTTGATTCTGTTCTAAATTAAAATTATGACGTTCAGTTTTTTCGCAGGTACTTGCGAATAACTTGGTTTATGTTTGCGAATCTTTCCTTTCATTAGCCAGTTGTAACCTTGAAGACGCATCAATAGGTGAAGTGTTATAGAGACTTAGGACCTAGTGTTATAGAGACCTAGTGTTAGACCTATTCTACTTGAAGTCTTTGAAGAGAATCTGAGATCGTGTATAAATAGGAAAGGTAAATAGGGTTGTGAATAAAGTGATCCACTGTCCGCCTTTAGTTCACCAGGTGAATTGTGTATTGTTGTAGATTTTAATCGGATTCTTATAGAGTATCCAAGAGATAAAAATTATTGAATTTATGATTTTATTGGACTGTTTGATCTATTGGTTCAGACAAAAATGGGCCCGGAACTCTGTAGATTATTGCTAAAACATCTTACCTGTAATCCGGAATCTCGGGATAACGTTCAAATAATTATAGTCAAATAAACAGGATTACAAGACCTGAATTTGTAACCTAGATGGAACTTGGTCTAGCGCACTACTGTGCCCTCAAATCTGGCATCAAAAAAACTGTCACATAAATGAAAACCCCACATCTAGAGATACTAGAGATAGAGACCTAAGCAGCCAGAACTCGACATATCTGCAGACCTAGCTCAGAATAAAATCCATGGCTAGAGGTAGAGGTTTCCACTCTATTAACATATTTAAACATAATTATGTGGAATAAAATCATAATTACGAACGTGGACCCTGAAAAACGATTCAACTCTGTGTTTACATAATGCAATCTTGAGTCCTAATGTTTACATTATAATCTTGATTCCCTCTGACCATAATTATGATAAATTTATAATTGAAAAACTTACACACATGGTTCTAGCTGTTCGCAGAAGTGATATTCATAAATTTATTTAATATAGATCTTAATACGATCGTGGCTCGTTTTGATATCAAATCTAATTAATAGCGAACACATTTTGTCCTTTTCAGTTCGTGTGGTTTTGGAATCAATGATTTTTTTGTAGTTGTTTGTCTAATCGATATGCAGATTGGATTGAACTAATCTTTCTCTAAGAACACATACGGGTTTCTGAACTTGTTTGAAGCTTGAATGTCAAAATATGGAACTCTTTACACCTTGGTTCTTTGGAATAATTTTCTCAGCGTCTATATTTTGATAGCTATTGGTACCTGCATATTCCATTGTCTGTTCATTCCAGAATCGCGAACTATTAGTGTTATATTGTCACTCAAATCCTCTCTGAATAATTGTTCACTTCCCACACTAGGATCACATTCGTGGATATTTGTGGTGACTTCAAAAAAGACAAAAGATTTTCACACAATACCAGCGGTAAAGATGAACGGGGGATTGAGGCGAAAGCCGGCAGGTGCCCCCTTTCAATCGCCCACCAGGGGTGGATGGAGGGACTACTTAAAAAAAAAAGTAATAAGTAAAGTAACAAACTTCGGAAACGGGATACCATATCAAGTATTAAGTAAATTCATACTTTCTATTTTCTTCTTATTTAGTAATAAGTAAAGTTGTATTTTACTTTCGGAATTCTCCTCTTCTGAAGCTCGTTCCCCCTCTTTTGGTGTAATAGCGCCTGTACTAAACCATTAGGAATAGGAATCCAAGATGGCATGGAAATCGGATTTGTTTCCAAAAGGAAAACACAACTTATTGAACCTTGGTCCCAAGACCACTGACCACTGGTCGAACGCCAGCCGATTCCCGCCCGGGGCGGATTTTATCCTGAAGGGAAAAGGTTTGTTCTCGGAACGGCTGGCTTTCTCCTATCCTGTCTTTCTCTTCGCTTTCGGAACGATAGGGCATTAGCAGTTACAGTTCCCTCTATCAAACCTCTAATAATACCTATTAAGCTTTCTCCTATCCTGTCTTCCTTCTCTCTTCGCTTTCGGGACGATAAGACCTTGGCAGTTATAGTTCACTCTATCAAACCTTTTGGTAGATCGGCATACTGTGCGGCACTGGTAGTTGGATTTGTAGCTTCCCCTTTGGAAAATCTCACCCCACGCGTCTGATATATGAGCTAAGAACACGGAAGCTCTTGGAGAGTTGAACCATAGGTATTGACATGGCCTTCAGAAGTTATATTATTATGAAAGGAGTTATATTGGTGCAAGATGGAATAATTATAACTCTTTTATTCAAAAGAAGGGGGAAAAAAGATGAGCTCCCCCCGGCCATTTGACCAATACTGATTGGACATAGTTTGATCTCTAATGTAACAACGAGTTTCTTTTTTTTTACTAATTAATAGCGAACACATTTTGTCCTTTTCAGTTCGTGTGGTTTTGGAATCAATGATTTTTTTGTAGTTGTTTGTCTAATCGATATACAGATTGGATTGCACTAATCTTTCTCTAAGAACACATACGGGTTTCTGAGCTTGTTTGAATCTTGAATGTCAAAATATGTAACTCTTTACACCTTAGATCTTTGGAATAATATTCTGAGCGTCTATATTTTGATAGCTATTGGTACCTGCATATTCCATTGTCTGTTCATTTCAGAATCGCGAACTATTAGTGTTATATTGTCACTCAAATCCTCTCTGAATAATTGTTCACTTCAAATCCACACTAGGATCACATTCGCGGATATTTGTGGTGACTTCAAAAAAGACAAAAGATTTTCACACAATACCCGCGGTAAAACCGATAAATCTCATTATTTATGGTCTAGATTCTAGAACCACAAATAAACATTCCAAACAAATCCAAAACAATGAGCCACTAGAACATAAATCTCATTATTTATGGTCTAGATTCTAGAACCACAAATAAACATTCCAAACAAATCCAAAACAATGAGCCACTAGAACGAAAGGACCAAGAAAGGCGCAACACATTTTCTATAATCAGAAGCATTTTCAATCGTAACACGTCGCTAATTAAGTTACATAATTGGAACAAAGAAGATGTTCGCAGCGAAAAAAAAAGTAACAAACCTGACGCGAATGCTAATCGGGGTCTTAGACAAAGAAGAAGTGTTTAACATTGAACTGGAAGACCGAGGCAACTTGCAACTGGATCTAATGAATGAGACAATTATAATTTTAGTCCTAGGTCACACGGGATATGAGAATTATGACGACCGTGCTGCTGAAGAATACACAAGTTTGTGCAACCACAGAGACTACAATCATATAGTGAGACCATATAGTGATACTGCACAGAGTACCTGACAAACTAGTGAGTTGTCTACGAAATATAAATGAGACGGAATGCCGCGCTGCACTGAGAAATCTGAGAATGTATGTATGTTGACTATTTCGGTTGTAGAACGGATTTGGTAAAACTTTTTTTCTTTCTTTTTTTTTGTAAGCATTTTTCAAAGATCGTTCAGTATTATGTATTTTTCCAAAGGGTTTTCTCTAGTTTCTTTTATTCATGTGGTTTCTCAGGGAGAATAAGAGAAATGGAAACCAAAACAGATCCGTGGTACTAAAGTTCCAGTTTGAATCATTCAACATGCTATTAGCATTTGATATTCTGTATTCCGCTCACTGTTTGCACCGTCTTTGATATAACACGGTCGGCGGCGGCGTGATCTAGGATTTCTCTGCTTGCTATATCCAAAAGGTCACAAGATTGGTTAGGCACCCCAGGATTTGTTTCTATCAAAATACTACTCTTTTCTCTCTTTTTTCACATCATAATTATGCTCGGATACTCCAATACCTTCGTTTAGGTGTAACATGTCAATTATTTCTGTAACATTTCAGTCTTCATGTTTCGAAGGTGTTACTGTTATGAGGTACAATGAAAACATCATTATAATCATTTAATTGTATTACACTTGTAGCGATTGTCGGATCGATTCAGTCGAATAAAATGCTTCTTTGCAACTATTACTGGATTTTTTTGCATAGGGTCGTGAGGTTTTTGATCGTGTTCCTTAGTGTTTAAAGTTAAAACCCCCTGAACCGATCCTAGAAGTGACCCTTTTTTTTTTTTATTTTTTTTTTTTTTTTTTATTTTTTCTGTTTCAAAAGTTTCCTCCATTGTTCTTCACTTTGAACAATGAATTGGACGAAGTACAAGACAACGATAAAACGAATGAATGAAAATTTAATAAGACGCGATGAAGATAGAACGGAAAGAAGAAGAAGAAGAAGAAGAAGAAGAAGAAGCAGCAGCTGCAGAAGAAGTGGAAGAAGAAGAAGAAGAAGAAAAAGAAGTAGAAAATATAATATAGAACACAAAGCTTCCCTCTCCTTCTTCCTCTTCTTCTTCTTCTTCATCTATTGTTTTCAAAGTTGTTGCGATATTATTATATCCACATATACCTATATTGACCAATCTATATGCAGATGATCTTAAACGGACTATTTATAATACTAACCCACTTTGATCCTCATAAAGCTTTTCTTGATATGTGCTATTTTATTATCTCTTTCAAGTTGGTATTTTATATGTTGGAGCTCCGTATATCTTGTAGGTATTTGTTATTTTATATGTTCAAGGTATGGAGTTCGATATTTTGTATATCTCTAAGTGTCCTTTAATATGCTCTATTAATTAATTTCCACTCATGACTGTTTCTTCAATGTGGGTTTTTAACATCTTTGCGAAAAAAAAAAAAAAAAAAAATTTTCCCCTCATGTTTTTTTTTTTAAGGTGTTTTTTTAAATTTTTTGAAAAAAAAAAAAAAAAAAAAAAAAAAAAAAAATGCGATGTAATTCTTCATTCTGACTTTCTGACCCTTAGAACTTTTATTTTCCCTAAATTTTCAGTGAAAATAAGCCAAACTAGCTCTAGTGATATCTTTTTCAATTTTCACAGAAAAGTCAACCACAAAATGACCCTTGGGCCAACTGCGAACCTCATCACCAAGTTAGTCACAAACATCTCACATCGAATAGTAAACCCAAGCACCAGACAGGCTAATATTGAAACAATAAAGATATTTTTAGCGATGTGCTCCAGTTGGCAAGCATTATTATATTATTACTATTAGGGGTAGAACACTTTATTTGTTTCAAGTTTATTTTCAAACCTCGGACTAGTCTAATAAAGATTCATATGGGGGGGGGCTCATCTTGGCCCATTCTGGCTTTCTTCCTTCTCCCTTCGTTTTTGGAGGTAAATTTTTGTCCACGTCCACACATAGGTAGTCGAAATAGATCGACGTCGCGTCTACTGACTGCCTCGACAACATAGATTCACCTCTTCAAATCATCGATCTACGCCAGGGTTGTCCAACCCGCGGCCCGCGAAAGCCCGCGAACTCGAGGACTGAAGATTACATCAATGTTTGGTAGTTCATACATGTGCGAAAGTGCTTTTTCGACTATCAAACTTGTGAAAAACCAATTAAGAAACTATCTTAAGGATGTGTCTCTTCTTTGCGGCCCGCCAACTCTCTAGCTTGGTCTCTTGTGACCCTCGGGTGCACAAAGGTAGCCAGTGTAATAAACATAAAGAAGATGGTTCGTTATTAATATTATATTTTAATTTATGATATCATTAATAGAATGTGCCAAGGTTGGTGCGCTATCGCACACTATACATAAATACAATACAAATCACACATTACCAGTAACCAATTCGGTCTTCAGTCCTATTGACCGTGGAGTGGATTATGCCATAGATCACATAGGTATCTGTGTCGGTTTGTAAGTGGAAATATTCCAACTATGATAGATGATGGGATAATTTTGAAAGGAAAATCCGCGTCGAATGCCGTTTGGGACGGAACGGGTTCATGAGAAAAAAGTTGAAAATTTACGAGTAGTTATAGGAGAAATAAACAATAAGCTAATAATAGTAAACGAACCAATTTGGTTTACTTGAGCGGTAGGAAAAAATAAATTGATCGGTAATAAGTAACCCTGTTTATGAAGCATTAGGAAGCATCCAAAACACCATGCTCATTAGAGATTCTCATTAGAAATAGATATATACCCACCTGATTATCAGAAGCTCACACACGTTCCACTTTAATGAGCATCATTTCACCCTTTCATTAGCAGTTGTAACCTTGAAGACGCATCAATAGGTGAAGTGTTATAGAGACTTAGGACCTAGTGTTATAGAGACCTAGTGTTGGACCTATTCTACTTGAAGTCTTTGAAGAGAATCTGAGATTGTGTGTAAATAGGAAAGGTAAATAGGGTTGTGAATAAAGTGATCCACTGTCTGCCTTTAGTTCACCAGGTGAATTGTGGATTGTTGTAGATTTTAATCGGATTCTTATATAGTATCCAAGAGATAAAAATTATTGAATTTATGATTTTATTGGACTGTTTGATCTATTGGTTCAGACAAAAACGGGCGCGGAACTCTGTATAGGTTATTGCTTAAACATCTTGCCTGTAATCCCGAATAACGTTCAAATAATTATAAATAATTGTTCAAATAATTGTAACCTAGATGGAACTTGGCCTAGCGCACTACTGTGCCCTCAAATCTGGCATCAAAAAAACTGTCAGATAAATGAAAACCCCACATCTAGAGATACTAGAGATAGAGACCTAAGCAGCCAGAACTCGACATATCTGCAGACCTAGCTCAGAATAAAATCCATGGCTAGAGGTAGAGGTTTCCACTCTATTAACATATTTAAACATAATTATGTGGAATAAAATCATAATTACGAACGTGGACCCTGAAAAACGATTCAACTCTGTGTTTACATAATGCAATCTTGAGTCCTAATGTTTACATTATAATCTTGATTCCCTCTGACCATAATTATGATAAATTTATAATTGAAAAACTTACACACATGGTTCTAGCTGTTCGCAGAAGTGATATTCATAAATTTATTTAATATAGATCTTAATACGATCGTGGCTCGTTTTGATATCAAATCTAATTAATAGCGAACACATTTTGTCCTTTTCAGTTCGTGTGGTTTTGGAATCAATGATTTTTTTGTAGTTGTTTGTCTAATCGATATGCAGATTGGATTGAACTAATCTTTCTCTAAGAACACATACGGGTTTCTGAACTTGTTTGAAGCTTGAATGTCAAAATATGGAACTCTTTACACCTTGGTTCTTTGGAATAATTTTCTCAGCGTCTATATTTTGATAGCTATTGGTACCTGCATATTCCATTGTCTGTTCATTTCAGAATCGCGAACTATTAGTGTTATATTGTCACTCAAATCCTCTCTGAATAATTGTTCACTTCCCACACTAGGATCACATTCGTGGATATTTGTGGTGACTTCAAAAAAGACAAAAGATTTTCACACAATACCAGCGGTAAAGCCGATAAATCTCATTATTTATGGTCTAGATTCTAGAACCACAAATAAACATTCCAAACAAATCCAAAACAATGAGCCACTAGAACGAAAGGACCAAGAAAGGCGCAACACATTTTCTATAATCAGAAGCATTTTCAATCGTAACACGTCGCTAATAAGTTACATAATTGGAACAAAGAAGATGTTCGCAGCGAAAAAAAAAGTAACAAACCTGACGCGAATGCTAATCGGGGTCTTAGACAAAGAAGAAGTGTTTAACATTGAACTGGAAGACCGAGGCAACTTGCAACTGGATCTAATGAATGAGACAATTATAATTTTAGTCCTAGGTCACACGGGATATGAGAATTATGACGACCGTGCTGCTGAAGAATACACAAGTTTGTGCAACCACAGAGACTACAATCATATAGTGAGACCATATAGTGATACTGCACAGAGTACCTGACAAACTAGTGAGTTGTCTACGAAATATAAATGAGACGGAATGCCGCGCTGCACTGAGAAATCTGAGAATGTATGTATGTTGACTATTTCGGTTGTAGAACGGATTTGGTAAAACTTTTTTTCTTTCTTGTTTTTGTAAGCATTTTTCAAAGATCGTTCAGTATTATGTATTTTTCCAAAGGGTTTTCTCTAGTTTCTTTTATTCATGTCGTTTCTCAGGGAGAAGAAGAGAAATGGAAACCAAAACAGATCCGTGGTACTAAAGTTCCAGTTTGAATCATTCAACATGCTATTAGCATTTGATATTCTGTATTCCGCTCACTGTTTGCACCGTCTTTGATATAACACGGTCGGCGGCGGCGTGATCTAGGATTTCTCTGCTTGCTATATCCAAAAGGTCACAAGATTGGTTAGGCACCCCAGGATTTGTTTCTATCAAAATACCACTCTTTTCTCTCTTTTTTCACATCATAATTATGCTCGGATACTCCAATACCTTCGTTTAGGTGTAACATGTCAATTATTTCTGTAACATTTCAGTCTTCATGTTTCGAAGGTGTTACTCTTATGAGGTAGGTACAATGAAAACATCATTATAATCATTTAATTGTATTACACTTGTAGCGATTGTCGGATCGATTCAGTCGGATAAAATGCTTCTTTGCAACTATTACTGGATTTTTTTTTGCATAGGGTCGTGAGGTTTTTGATCGTGTTCCAGATCAATAGGTGTGGGGAGTTTCACTTCAGTTTGCATGTCCGGAAAGGCGGATTAATATTCGTATTCGTTTTCAGATAATCGTGTTCCAGATCAATAGGTGTGGGGAGTTTCACTTCAGTTTGCATGTCCGGAAAGGCGGATTAAGATTCGTATTCGTTTTCAAATATAGTGAGCGTTTTTTTCCATTCATTAGCACTACAGACAGTAGATAGTTTTTGCCACCATTCCAGGTTGTTTCTAATGGGAAAAGATTTCTTCTTCGGGATATTATTGTGTTTATTATGATATAAATTTCACTGTCAGTGTCCGGGCGCAAGTCTGAATCCATCTGCATCTACTATTACTGAACTAGGGTAACTGAACGTATCCGGATGTCCATAATTCCTACTTTCAATAATTCACACATCCTTTTAACGAACCTTTGGAACACTTTCTCACGCATGAAAACAATGTCAACAACATCGCCAGATGAGAATGCTCTCGTATTTCTCACCTCCAACCTTGCACATACCAATCTATTAGAGCAATCAGTTGGAAAGACATGGCAATCTGTTTAGAGACTTGGAACTATTAGACGCAATGTTCGAAATAAATGTACCATGCGATACAAGCAAAGTGTTGGCTCCATTGGATCTCGAAAGAGAGGAAGAAAAAGACGACGACGAGGAAGAAGAAAATGAAAAAGAAGAAGAAGACGAAGAAGATGATGAAGATGATGAAGAAGAAGAAGACGAAGAAGAAGAGAGACTTGGAACTATTAGACGCAATGTTCGAAATAAATGTACCATGCGATACAAGCAAAGTGTTGGCTCCATTGGATCTCGAAAGAAAGGAAGAAAAAGACGACGAGGAGGAAGAAGAAGAAGAAGAAGAAGAGCAAGAAGAAGAGGAAGACGAAGAAGAAGAAGATGATGAAGAAGAAGACGAAGAAGGAGACTTGGAACTATTAGACGCAATGTTCGAAATAAATGTACCATGCGATACAAGCAAAGTGTTGGCTCCATTGGATCTCGAAAGAAAAAGACGACGACGAGGAAGAAGAAGAGCAAGAAGAAGAAGACGAAGAAGAAGATGATGAAGAAGAAGAAGATGAAGAAGACGAAGAAGAAGTAGGCAAAGAAGAAGAACAAGAACGAAATCAAGAAGAAGAAAAAAGACAGAACGAACTACTTAGTGTTTGCACTTGAACTTGTAAATAAAGCTGTGACTTTGAGAGCTGTTGATAAATCTCTTAAAGACACGAATGATAAGCTGTTTAAACGTAAAGAAATGATAAGTGACTTAAATAATGATAAGATACAATTCATGATGAGTCATTGGGCGAGTTAAATGGACATGAAGATGTACGAATCGATGTAATAGAGTTCCATTGAATGTATTAGCATATTGGGCAGATGATTGGAAAATATGGAAATTAGGTCAAAATGATACATAATCAGTAATATGGATTTTGTAGAGATCAGCAGGGAAAATTTATGGTCCATTTAGAGCCCAATATCTTTCAAATCCATCCAAATAAATAATTTTTTAGCAATGTAATGCTTATTGCACTTATCAAATCATTTGAAAACATGAATACCTACGTACATGCAAAATATCTAAATCATCAAAATTTTTGCCCAAGGTTGAATTCATCTTCAATGGTGTCTTGTTCTTTACAAAAAAAGTGTAGGTACTAAATCTATATCATTTTCAACATCGCGCAAACCATGGGGGGGGGGGGGGGGGGCTCATCTTGGCCCATTCTGGCTTTCTTCTATAATATCTTCTCCCTTCGTTTTTGGAGGTAAATTTTTGTCCACGTCCACACATAGTCGAAATAGATCGACGTCGCGTCTACTGACTGCCTCGACAACATAGATTCACCTCTTCAAATCATCGATGTCGACTATGTTTGGACACACCTTAGCAGTTACAGTTCCTTCTATCGAACTTCTAAGTAGGTACTAGGGTAAGTGTACCATTCATTCGCCCACCGCAAACCATGTTTTTTTTCTCCATGTCATAGCCAGTATTAATATTGCCCTATTAGCCAGTGTAATAAACATAAAGAAGATGGTTCGTTATTAATATTATATTTTAATTTATGATATCATTAATAGAATGTGCCAAGGTTGGTGCGCTATCGCACACTATACATAAATACAATACAAATCACACATTACCAGTAACCAATTCGGTCTTCAGTCCTATTGACCGTGGAGTGGATTATGCCATAGATCACATAGGTATCTGTGTCGGTTTGTAAGTGGAAATATTCCAACTATGATAGATGATAGGATAATTTTGAAAGGAAAATCCGCGTCGAATGCCCTTTGGGACGGAACGGATTCATGAGAAAAAAGTTGAAAATTTACGAGTAGTTATAGGAGAAATAAACAATAAGCTAATAATAGTAAACGAACCAATTTGGTTTACTTGAGCGGTAGGAAAAATAAATTGATCTGTAATAACTAACCATGTTTATGAAGCATTAGGAAGCATCCAAAACACCATGCTCATTGGAGATTCTCATTAGAAATAGATATATACCCACCTGATTATCAGAAGCTCACACACGTTCCAATTTAATGAGCATCATTTCACTGTGAGATAATTCCTGTGGTGCCACTTGCTCCGCGCGAGGGATTTCCCGACCTCTTGACATTTCCGAAGAAAATTTCTGCAATTCTCGTGGTTCGTATTTTCCTGGACTTGATTTTTCAAGCGAACACCCGACTGTCAGGGGTCAGGAGGGCATCAGAATTTCCCACCATTGTTTTCCGCGGCGTGGTTTGATTATGGAGGTGATCCTCAGGGAAAATCAGCGCAATTGCCACGAACTGGTTGATTGTTTGATTTAGCTCCTCATTGATTGATTATGGAGGTGATCCTCAGGGAAAATCAGCGCAATTGCCACGAACTGGTTGATTGTTTGATTTAGCTCCTCATTGATCACTGATTCACTGATCGGTTAATCCAAGTACCCACTTTATTTTTTGCATGCATCTCATCCATCCATTATAATTGCTCTGGGAGTACCGTGTTCCGAAGCTATTGTTTTCTAATCTCGGCTTCAGCGGAATTTCGCTGTTGGAAATTGTTCGCCTTGCAAATCGATTTCATTGGAATTTGCATTCGAAGCATCGAGTCGCCGGGACATCAAGATTGTTCTGCGATAGATCAACCTGTGGTCTGATTTGTTTATGTGCTCCGGAGCCGATTGTAAAAACCCCGGAACCAGTGGCGTAGCGAGTATGTATCGCGTGTATGGCGGCCATACAACTCGAAAGTTCACTCTAATGCCTATAAATATTAATGGCATGTACCTACTGTGATGGGACTTGGTAGACCTGTGCATGAGCCCTACAAGGCCCTACACTTGAATTAAGACCACGCTACGCCACTGCCCGGAACCTAAGGAGACTCGTGGAGGCTTCGTCATTACAGAACTTGAACTTTCTGCTATCCATTTCAGAATGCTGAGTAATTCGGTAATTCGTACATCGGGTTCTCCACAAACATAGTCATCATATGCTACCAAATTTGTGTCCCTTGTAGGACCCAAAAATATCACCAATAATACCTACTACACGTGATACAGGTACACCGTGCCCCATGCGATAGATCAACCTGTGGTCTGATTTGTTTATGTGCTCTGGAGTCGATTGTAAAAACCCCGGAACCTAAGGAGACTCGTGGAGGCTTCGTCATTACAGAACTTGAACTTTCTGTTCTATATCCATTTCAGAATGCTGAGTAATTCGTAAATCCGGTTCGCCACAAACACAAGTCACGGTCATATGCTACCAAATTTGTGTCCCTTGTAGGACCCAAAGTGTCACCAATAATACTACACGTGACACAGGTACACCGTGCCCCCAAAACCCGAAACATCTTCAACAGGTTTGGTGCATTTTTGGTGACATGTTCTTTGCTAACTTTGTCCATAGTATTTCGCATCCTTTTGTGTTGGCATTTTCTTATATTTTCTATATCGGTCGTTTTATAGTTACTGTTTGCTTCTACTTCTTCATACAAATACTCTGATTGTTCTAATTTCCCTCTGTATTTCTTTAGTCTTTCAATATTTATCTAAAAAGGTCCTCTGCTAAAGGTTTCTTTCCCTCTTGAGGCAACTTTTTACATTTTCCCTTCCACTGATAAGTTAGGTTCGTACGTCCACAGTTAAATATGTATAATGCGCCCTAAGCGCTTTAAGTACTGTTTTATTTCTTTAGTCTTTCAATATTTATCTAAAAAGGTCCTCTGCTAAAGGTTTCTTTCCCTCTTGAGGCAACTTTTTACATTTTCCCTTTCACTGATAAGTTAGGTTCCTACGTCCACAGTTAAATATGTATAATGCGCCCTAAGCGCTTTAAGTACTCTTGGGTTTCTCTTTGATTTTGAAAATATTTGATATGGGACTGAAAGTGTTAAGATCAACAAGACGAAATCATATCGAGGTTAATCCTAATTTATAGCGTCTGGGCCATCTCTTCTTTATTTTCTCTCGTTTATCCAAATCAAGATTCAACTGGGTCTCATCTTCCGAATTATTTTCAAATTCTCGTTTATAAATTTCAAATGTGACCAAAGTTACAATGTCGCCAGATGCTCTTTTTTTTTAGACTTTGCTTGGCGCGAAGAAACTTTGGTGTCCACCTATATTTAAAACAGAAATTTATTTATAAACCAAAGTCATGTAATAAAGTAGCATTTGCGGAAACAATCTCTTGTTTCAAGTTAACTTTTAACTGTGTTTGTGTGAGTCCATCTGTCTATGTTTTGGATTGTGTGCATGGATGATTGTCACAAATATTGTTTCTCGATCGATAGGTACACTAAATTTTAATACTTCACTTGGACTCGAAGTACCAATATCTTCTCTCGTTTCAAGTTAACTTTTAACTGTGTTTGTGTGAGTCTATGTGTCTATGTTTTGGATTGTGTGCATGGATGATTGTCACAAATATTGTTCCTCGATCGATAGGTACACTAAATTTTACTACTTCACTTGGACTCGAAGTACCATATCTAGATCCGAAGGTAACCACTACACAACTGAGGTTCGTTGGGCAAATCTTTCCAGATGGATATATACGTATCATCTTGAGGATTTGTTGAGTAGTCTCTTGTTTCAAGTTAACTTTTAACTGTGTTTGTGTGAGTCTATGTGTCTATGTTTTGGATTGTGTGCATGGATGATTGTCACAAATTTTGTTCCTCGATCGATAGGTACACTAAATTTTACTACTTCACTTGCACTCGAAGTACCAATATCTAGATCCGAAGGTAACCACTACACAACTGAGGTTCGATGGGCAAATCTTTCCAGATGGATATATACGTATCATCTTGAAGATTTGTTGAGTACCTCCAATACCTTCGTTTAGGTGTAACATGTCAATTATTTCTGTAACATTTCAGTCTTCATGTTTCGAAGGTGTTACTGTTATGAGGTACAATGAAAACATCATTATAATCATTTAATTGTATTACACTTGTAGCGATTGTCGGATCGATTCAGTCGAATAAAATGCTTCTTTGCAACTATTACTGGATTTTTTTGCATAGGGTCGTGAGGTTTTTGATCGTGTTCCAGATCAATAGGTGTGGGGAGTTTCACTTCAGTTTGCATGTCCGGAAAGGCGGATTAAGATTCGTATTCGTTTTCAAATATAGTGAGCGTTTTTTTCCATTCATTAGCACTACAGACAGTAGATAGTTTTTGCCACCATTCCAGGTTGTTTCTAATGGGAAAAGATTTCTTCTTCGGTAGGTATATTATTGTGTTTATTATGATATAAATTTTACTGTCAGTGTCCGGGCGCAAGTCTGAATCCATCTGCATCTACTATTACTGAACTAGGGTAACTGAACGTATCCGGATGTCCATAATTCCTACTTTCAATAATTCACACATCCTTTCAACGAACCTTTGGAACACTTTCTCACGCATGAAAACAATGTCAACAACATCGCCAGATGAGAATGCTCTCGTCTGGTTGCCTTAATATTGGTGTTTTAATTTATGTTTCCAAAATCATAAAATAAAAACTTGTAGATTGAAAAATGTTGATGAACACTATGGAAATAAGGAAAGTAAAAAAGTAATAAGTTACAAGATTTATGGATACAAAAAAGAGTGATGAAATAATACATGGCGCCGTAATTTATAATGTAGTTATGCAATACGTATTTCTTCAAATGTGGAAAATGTCCTTCAAAGTTTTCTTCCAAATGTCTGTAATACTTGCATATTATACTCAAATGTGTTATAATTTATGTTATAAATTTACCTGTAGATAATTATGCAGCTTGCCAGCTAGGGTTAATCCATATTTTAATGTTGCCAAAAAGTTTAGTATCGCTTCTGTACACAATTTCAATTTTACCAATCATTTTTATTGTGTTCAATATGGATAGTATTAACAATATTATTAGTATTGTTTTCCATATGGCTATAACTAATATTAATATGGCTTTTAGAATTAGCATTGTGATGTGTTTGTCTATTGGTTGGTTGGTTGCCTTAATATTGGTGTTTTAATTTATGTTTCCAAAATCATAAAATAAAAACTTGTAGATTGAAAAATGTTGATGAACACTATGAAAATAAGGAAAGTAAAAAAGTAATAAGTTACAAGATTTATGGATACAAAAAAAAGAGTGATGAAATAATACATGGCGCCGTAATTTAGAGTGTAGTTATGCAATACGTATTTCTTTAAAGGTGGAAAATGTCCTTCAAAGTTTTCTTCCAAATGTGTGTAATACTTGCATATTATACTCAAATGTGTTATAATTTGTTATAATTTATGTTATAAATTTACCTGTAGATAATTATGCAGCTTGCCAGCTAGGGTTAATCCATATCTTAATGTTGCCAAAAAGTTTAGTATCGCTTCTGTACACAATTTCGATTTTACCAATCATTTCCTAATTCTTCATGTGACCAACTTCGAATCCCCACTAAATCAGCATCCAAAAGATCTTGTCAATTTCTACCATCCAAAAGATCTTGTCAATTTCTATGATTGTCAGCATAATGAAATTGAAACTCATCAGTAGATTACAATGATCATAGTTTTCTTCAAATGCAATCTCTATGTCTTCCTCTGGTTTTCCTTTCACATCTAATAGCTCATAGACGTCAACTGGTGTGGAATTTCATCTCAGATTCCTACCAACAGACGTCAAGATGAAAATAAATCAAGACCACATTCTCCAAGCACAGTGGTCGAACATGGAGAGTAATTTGTTAATATATTTGTTTGATCTGAATCTCGTAATGGAAAGATGATTTATCAGGACATATCTTTGAACGGTCTTCATATCGTTTGCTGTAATCTGCCTGGATTTCTTCTTTTTTCTCTTTATCTGCTTTTTCTTCTTCTTCTTCTTCTGATAAAATAACTTTGAGAAGCATAGAAAAGAATGTGATGGTTGAAGAGATTAATTACGCCCTTTTACATAGAGATAGGATGGGGTTTGACTTGCAACTTTGACCAATTTTGAGGATTTTTTTTTTTTTTTTTAGTCATTTTGAATTTTGAAGGAAATCCAAGTTGGGAAAATGGACCTTAAATGGAACTTAAAAAAATAGCCTTTCTTTGGGTCAATTAAGAAATCATTTAGATACTGATGAAAATTTCTAATAAAACAATTAGGAATTAGTTGAAAACTCCTGAAAATATGAGGAAATAACATAAGATGATCAATAATGAAAACGTCTTCAGAATTTTACTAAATGATTCGATGGATACAGCAACATCTCTGATAGCTCTAAAAAAAAAAGAGACAACAACTAGGTATCTACCTATGACACCACTAAAAAAGTCAGCATTTAGTATGATACTACCTAGTTCTAGTTCTAAAAAAAAAGATAGCCCAACCTTTTAAGCCTCATCTCATTCGAACGTTAACCAGGTTTTTGCCCATAAAGCGCATCGCTTGTGCCAATGTACTATCCTGCCATGTTTATAATATTCATTAACCAAATGAAATATTGAACTGAAATTCTCTGTAGGTGGTATTAAAGAATTTATACCATTTTATTATAATTTATTATATCATACGTGTACGGGGTATACCGAATGGATTTGCAAGGAAAAGAAGGTTGAGAAATGGAGCTTTTTTGCGGACTGTTCATGGGATTCGGAGTTGATTTTTTTTTAGAAAGCAAGGAGAAAGAATTTTGGCATTTTTCGTGGTTGTACTTTGAGGACAAGATTTAAGAGTCGAAATTCAACATTGAGAGTTATCGGAGAGTATAAAACGAGGGACGAAAAATTCCTCTAGAGTAAATACTGTCATTTTGACAATTCAGTTGAAGAGGCAAAGGAGGAACAAGAAGACATACCTAGAACAGGAGAAGGAAGAAGAAAAAGAAAACATAGAAGAAGCAAATAAAGAAGAAAAATAAGAAGAAGACGACCAAGATAGAGAAAAAAATAGTAGGTATCAATTTTTTCTCGTTTCTTGTGTTCGCATCTCATTCGGAATCGATTGAACACAATTAATATGAAAATTGAACGTCCTAGCAACGTGGTAGGTCAGGAAAGACTTTAGTCATGGGTAAAATAGATCCGGCGAGCAGAGATGTGCAAAGAATGATTAAAAGAACTACCTACTCTTTTAACTCTTTTTAATGAACTACTCAGTCTATAACTCTGAAATAGCTCCCTATAGGTACTTACAATTGCACGTCCTAGCAACGTGGTAGGTCAGGAAAGACTTTAGTCATGGGTAAAATAGATCCGGCGAGCAGAGATGTGCAAAGAATGAATAAAAGAACTACTCTTTTAACTCTTTTTAATGAACTACTCAGTCTATAACTCTGAAATAGCTCCCTATAGGTACTTAAATATGTTAAATAATAAAAAAGTTGTGACTGATTAAAGAAAAAAATGCTTAAATGTTGGGCAATCTATCCCCCACTTACGGTACTTGTATAAAATTAGACTAAACCCATCTTTTCTGGAATCTGACATAAACCTGTTTGGAAGTTAAGTACGTGATATGTATTCAGAAAATATTAATAAATATTACTTATAACTTCTATTATCTTTGGTGATAAAAAATGTAGCATCTTCTCTTTGATTGAAAACATGCCAGTGGCGGATTATAGGTACTTATAGCGAGTTGAAGAGTGAAGACAAAATGTAGTTCACTGAAAAGTTCTTTTGACTCAACTTTTACACAGACATCTCTGCTTTCGAGTTTTCATAGAGCTTAAGTTATAGATGTTTTAGGATGTAACTCATTGACTAAGTAGTCCATTAAAAAGAGTAGATAATTCTTTCAATTAACTTACTCTTAACACATCTCTTTTTACCAGATCTATTATGAAAATGAGTTGTTCTTTTAACTCACTCACTGATTCTTTCAACTCACTCTTGACTCTTCTCAACTTGTGAGGTTCCATGGAAGCACAGGTGGCATCATCAAGGTGTCTTATGGGCTTTTGAATGGTTGTGTTGATTTGAATATGTTAACTTTTGATCTTTTCTACCTGATTGGTAGACTTTGCCAAAGGTTACATCGTGTGCGTTTTCAACATGGCCATTTGGAGTATTATAGCAATATTAATAGCATTAATAGTAATATTAGTATTGTGTTCAATATGGATAGTATTAACAATATTATTAGTATTGTTTTCCATATGGCTATAACTAATATTAATATGGCTTTTAGAATTTTATTAGCATTGTGATGTGTTTGTCTATTGGTTGGCGTGGACAATCGATTACTTTGCATTCTTCCTATTGGTGGTCTGTGTGACGGTCTGTCTTCTCTTGCTTCCTGGGAACTAGGATAAAATAACTTTGAGAAGCATAGAAAAGAATGTGATGGTTGAAGAGATTAATTACGCCCTTTTACATAGAGATAGGATGGGGTTTGAGTTTGACTTGCAACTTTGACGAATTTTGAGGATTTTTTTTTAGTCATTTTGAATTTTGAAGGAAATCCAAGTTGGGAAAATGGACCTTAAATGGAACTTAAAAAATAGCCTTTCCATGTCATTGGGATCAATTATGAAATCATTTAGATACTGATGAAAATTTCTAATAAAACAATTAGGAATTAGTTGAAAACTCCTGAAAATATGAGGAAATAACATAAGATGATCAATAATGAAAACGTCTTCAGAATTTTACTAAATGATTCGATGGATACAGCAACATCTCTGATAGCTCTAAAAAAAAAAGAGACAACAACTAGGTATCTACCTATGACACCACTAAAAAAATCAGCATTTAGTATGATACCTACCTAGTTCTAGTTCTAAAAAAAAAAAAAAAAGATAGCCCAACCTTTTAAGCCTCATCTCATTCGAACGTTAACCAGGTTTTTGCCCATAAAGCGCATCGCTTGTGCCAATGTACTATCCTGCCATGTTTATAATATTCATTAACCAAATGAAATATTGAACTGAAATTCTCTGTAGGTGGTATTAAAGAATTTATACCATTTTATTATAATTTATTATATCATACGTGTACGGGGTATACCGAATGGATTTGCAAGGAAAAGAAGGTTGAGAAATGGAGCTTTTTTGCGGACTGTTCATGGGATTCGGAGTTGATTTTTTTTTAGAAAGCAAGGAGAAAGAATTTTGGCATTTTTCGTGGTTGTACTTTGAGGACAAGATTTAAGAGTCGAAATTCAACATTGAGAGTTATCGGAGAGTATATAAAACGAGGGACGAAAAATTCCTCTAGACTCTCTAGAGTAAATACTGTCATTTTGACAATTCAGTCTGTGAGACACCCTGTCGCTTGAAAGAAAAAATCACAGACTTAATAATAAATAATTTTAACAGCAACAAGCATTAGATTAAACACCTGATTAGTTATTTTCAAAGATTTATATGAAAAAAATATGTAGGGAATATAAATAAAGTCAAATTTTATTTGTAAAATCAATTTTGCTAAATCTTCTTCGTAATCCACATTTAAAAGACCATTTTCTGTAGCCTTCTTGGGGACTTGCCCAAGATATTTTTTATTTTTTGCGAAGCAAAAAAAAAAAGGTTCATTCATTCGATTCTTTTATCCATATTCTACTTTCAAAGCTGATAGACTAAACTAGAAACTTAGAAACCCATCCTTTAAACATTGTATTTGAAGATGATAAAGTTTGCATTTGTGTGATTTGATGTTTAAAGCACGATAAGTTAGAATAACATTACTAATATGAGTAATATGTATACTGATAGATGATCATCCAATGGATTACAACTAAGTACATTTGATATCTGGACGTGCCAATAAGGGAAGAACCAAATGTAAACCGCTCTCATCATTGATTTACTTTAATTTACTTTCATCATTTACTTTGACAATAATAACAGAACATGACTAATATAAATGGTTTAGGTCAAATTTAAAATATATTCGTAGAAAAGCAAGAGACAATTTAAGTCAAATTTAAAATATAGAAAAAATAGGAGACACATTATTGAGTGATGGATTGATAAATTGATATTGGACTTTTGAATGGACATTAAATTGGGTGAGGTTAAAGCGTGGGGAGTTCTTGATAACCTGACCCTAAAGGAACGAATACCTTTAACCGACATAGAATAAAATCCATTTTTAGTCCGACCAAAGAATATTGACTGAAAAAACTTTGCATAGGATTGATAAATTGATATTGGACTTTTGAATGGACATTAAATTGGGTGAGGTTAAAGCGTGGGGAGTTCTTGATAACCTGACCCTAAATGAATGAATACCTTTAACCGACATAGAATAAAATCCATTTTTAGTCCGACCAAAGAATATTGATTGAAAAAACTTTGCAACTAAGTTTTTTGCTTTTTAAACCAACCATTTTGTCTCTGAATCAGTGGATCAGTTAGAACGGCCACCGAGTTTTCACAGTGTACCGAACAGTCTTCAACATTTGGTACCAATAAAAAGCCACAATTAATAGCCCTCCAGAATGCAAACATTAAGTAGCAATTAGCATAAACATAAAACAGATCAATGTAAAAGAGTTCGCCTGTTGGCCAGTGTGTGGTAATCTTCATCTGAAATGGCAATCAAAGTAAACTAACCACATATAAATAAAATATAAAGCTATATGAAAAAGATCTACAAAGTAAACTATCTGAGAGTATAAAAAGATCTAGATGTCAAGAGAGTCCCTTTTGACGCTATAAAAGGAATAAAGAGTGAATTTATTCAAATTGATAAGAAATAAAAGATTGGAAGAGATCTCGGCTTGATACAGCAGACTACTTGTTAAGGTTCTAAAATTTCCTTTTTTTACTTCTTCAAGAAAAAAGAAGCAAAAATTTAGAAAGTCACATAAAAATTGAGAGAAAAATGTGTAATGTGTTCTTTGAAACGAGTAATTTTTAGAGTAGGATCTACTAAACTATCAAATAGAGATTTGATATTGTCAACTGGAATTCCAATGGCTCCTAAATGCTCATTATGATCATCTTGAACATTTTCCTTTAATGTCCTTCAGTACAATTATTTTTAATGTTTCACCATATTCTAGGCAATAAGATTATCATCTCGACACAAACTTGCATAAATGCAGTTTGGAAATGGTTGCAGATTGTAGTAGCATTTCATTCTGCATTAAAGTGCTCGTTTACGATAGAAAGAAATCGTTAAAATATTATGTTCTACAGTCTTAATGTCAACTACCTATAACATTAAAATAATAATTATGATCAAATTTCCATTTCTATGTCCACTACCTCACAAACGATATTGTAAATGAAGAATATAATGAGTTTGTCTAATTGGAAATCCTTTGCTTCTTCTGTTTCAGTCATTCTTCGGAAGAACCTACAACAACCCCAACTCGATTACAGAATGCAAGAACAACTATCAATGCATCATCAACAAGAAAACGCGAACCTCATGCAAAGCATGTCGTCTGTACAAATGTAAACTAGTAGGAATGAGCAAGAACGGATCCCGGTATGGTCGGCGGAGCAACTGGTTCAAAATCCATTGTCTACTAGAAGAACAGAATGTGCGACGAAATGGCGGTACCGGTATATACGATAGTCGAATCAACCCTCTCCTCTGGGACAACAAAATACTAGACACCAAAATAGACATCAAAAACAATCTTATTCAATTGAATGATGCTGATTTTGGGTGTTCTTCTAAAGTAACTTTTACAATGTCTCTAACCGTTTAGTCAGTACAGCTGAAAACCGCCAAAAAGCGATCGAAAACTGTCAAAAAGCTGTCAAAATAACGCCGCTTTGAACGGTCTTCATATCGTTTGCTGTAATCTGCCTGGATTTCTTCTTTTTTCTCTTTATCTGCTTTTTCTTCTTCTTCTTCTTCTTCTTCTTCTTCTTCTTCTTCTTCTCCTTTGAACGGTCTTCATATCGTTTGCTGTAATCTGCCTGGATTTCTTCTTTTTTCTCTTTATCTGCTTTTTCTTCTTCTTCTTCTTCTGCTTCTTCCTCTTCCTCGTAGTCTTTTTCTTCTTCATCATCTTTAACTTGTAAGGTTATGTCTGGTATTTTATCAACAATTCTTAGTGATACTTTTTCATATTTACTCTTTTTTTATATTTATACATTTATTATCATTTCATTCCGCATATAAATTCTTTTCAATAGATTTGTGATGGATGTAGTTCTTTTTTATAGTATGGTTCTGATTAGTCTAACTTGGATATCATACATCTTTGTGGCAGAAGTATAACTGGTACATAATGTTGGTAACACTCACCACGATTTTTATCCTTGTTGTGAATTTGTCCTCGTCAGATTGAGCATAGATTGCTTTCTCTTCCTCACCCACTAGAAATGAACTGGTACATGGTAAACACTAAAGGAATAGAATATACCTTGTTTATCCTGCTGAGATAGAACTGAAAAGTCCTTTTACCCCCGCAGTCTAACCAAGGACTGCTTGGAAAATGTTTAGACTGCTGGGGAAAGGGAACTTTCCAGTCCTATTCGAGCAGGACAAACAAGGTAGGTATACTCCATTCTATTCCATAAAATAAATATGTTAGTGTGTCACAAGATGATCTTATAGACAACTTTGAAATTGATGGAATGTGGAGACCAGGAAAACCAAACGAAACACGAACCCTGGATACTTACTAAAGGCGTTAAAAAAAAATGTACCACCTGCAAAGCGGACCCTCCATAAAGACTATAAAAAAACTCTAAAAGACATAACGTGTCATCCGTACTATTTGTGGACAAAGTGAAGAGCCGTAAAAACCGTACGCTGACAAAGTTATATCACCAAACGCTCACAAGAGATCAAGGAGAATCTCCCATAAACTATTTTATCGTACAGTAAAATGCAATAGATAAGCTATCACCAAACGCTCACAAGAGATCAAGGAGAATCTCCCATAAACTATTTTATCGTACAGTAAAATGCAATAGATAAGCTCACACACACACGGCTAAGCAGAAAATCGTTATGCTAATGCGAAATGCATTACACACTCTACTAAATTTGCATAATTTATTTTATTAACCATTTCGAGTAATGTAAATATCAGAAAAAAAAAAAATAGAAGAGAGAAGAACAAGAAGAAGAGGACATAGAAGATGAAAAGGAAGAAAAAGATCTAGAAGAAATCGTTATGCTAATGCGAAATGCATTACACACTCTACTAAATTTGCATAATTTATTTTATTAACCATTTCGAGTAATGTAAATATCTGAAAAAAAAAATAGAAGAGAGAAGAACAAGAAGAAGAGGACATAGAAGATGAAAAGGGAGAAAAAGATCTAGAAAAGGCAAAGGAAGAATAGAATAGAATATACCCTGCTTATACTGCCAGAATGAGACTGAAAAGTCCCTTTACTCCCGCAGTCTAAGCAAGTTCTCATGTATTTGGTACAATATTTTAAAAAAAAATTACAATTTATTTAAATAGACCCTTGCTTAAATTAAAAAAAAGTAGGCAAAAACAATAACGTAACGGATAGCAAGGAAATGAAAGAGTCAGATAGCGGAAGTGATAGTGACGATAGTAAAACGCATCACATTCACAAGAAAGAAAACTCCTCAGCTAGTCCTCTAGGTCATAGTGAATATCAAAAATCAATCAGTATACCTTCCAATAGTCCGCTTAGTGAAAAGGAATTCTATTTCAACACAAAGAAATCGTTGTCACTCAATTGTTCTCCTATCAGTTATCCAGCTACTCCGTTTACGTCGTTTTCGACACCACCTCCAGCGCTGTTCTCACCGTTTTATCCTCACTTGGTTCCACCGATTTATTCCACAACGCCAGCGTTTTCTCCTAGTATAGCCTCAACACCAAGTCCAAGCAGTGGTTCAATACTACACGACGAACCTATCGATCTATCAGTGAAGACATCGTCAAAAGAGAGTACAAGTTTAAGAATAGTGCCATCACCTACAAGATCCTCACCTCCCATACCTCTACCCACAACTACTTCCCCACTAGATTTAACCAGGAGTACAAAATCTTCACCGACCACCGTTCATAGTTAATAGTGGATTTCTCTTTAGAATTCCTTATGGAGAGTGTTGAGACTTGGAAGAAATTCGCCATGTGGAGACATGGTTTGACAGAGTTGAGATGAAACCAAAGCAGTTATCAGTCAAGTATTGCGAAGGGCTTACAAAAATTTGCTCCATACAAGTGTTTTGTCATAAAGTAGGCCCCAAAAGTCCAATATCTACTCGTATTTTTTAAATTTAATCAGGTATCTAGATAATTTTAAATTTTAGAGTATACGAGTATAGAATATTTCTCAAATAATTAATTTATTATTTTATCTTCGGCTTCTGACAATGCTTCTTCAAAAATTCGCCCTGTTGAACTCCTAAGAGATGAAGCTCTGTCACAAATACGACCTGCGAGAGTGGGTAACTTATCCAAAACACTCTTATTTAGGGTGACTATGTACTTTATTTAATTGTTTAGACAAATTGAATTCCTATTAGATTTAAAGTTAATGTTTAGTTTTATAAATGAATCTAGGTAGTTAAATGGACAAATTTCTAAATTAAAATAAATATCCCGGGAAAATATATCATTAGGAACATAGGAACATTTTTTATAATTTGGCAATTGTCAATGAATCTAGGTAGTTAAATGGACAAATTTCTAAATTAAAATAAATATCCCGGGAAAATATATCATTAGGAACATAGGAACATTTTTATAATTTGGCAATTGTCATTAATTTCTTACTGCTTTCTACTTACGCCTTGGACCACAGTCAAATTTTCTAATTTAATGTCTTTAAATAGAAGATCTCACATTGCATTGATTAAAATCCAACTTAATTTCTATACATATAAATCAATCGTAGGTACATTTTGACATACCCCTTTGGGTTTAAAATTATGAAATTTAGACTGCAGTAGTCCAGGTCAATCTTTCACTATGATATTTCTTTACATTAATGTAAAATTAGGTTCATTCCTACTGTATTATTCTAATAATTATTGTATTTTGTATTCTAAAATTTTATAAATTGATCAAATTTGAAACTAGTCTGCTGTCATATTTCTTACTCAAAAAGCCCTCTGGCATATAGCAGTAAAACATATTATATAGGCATTCTTTAGACTTTTCTTTTACCATAGAATCTTTTTACCATGGAACCAAACGTTTAATATCCAGCTACAACATACCCTTTTACTGGGCTTAATTTGTAAGCCTTAAAAAGTTCAGAATACCTGAATAATAACCTCAAGTACTTACCTAGTGTTTTTGTCAAATCCTTATTGGTTTGAATGACCAATTCCATAGGGAATCTGCTTTCTACTTACGCCTTGGACCACAGTCAAATTTTCTAATTTAATGTCTTTAAATAGAAGATCTCACATTGCATTGATTAAAATCTAACTTAATTTCTATACATATAAATTAATCGTAGGTACATTTTGACATACTCCTTTAGGTTTAAAATTATGAACTTTAGACTGCAGTAGTCCAGGTCAATCTTTCATTATGATATTTCTTTACATTAATGTAAGATTAGGTTCATTCCTACTGTATTATTCTAATTATTGTATTTTGTATTCTAAAATTTTATAAATTGATCAAATTTGAAACTAGTCTGCTGTCATATTTCTTACTCATAAAGCCCTCTGGTATATAGCAGTAAAACATATTTTAGACATTTTTTCCACTTTTACCATAGAATCTTTTTACTTTTTACCATGGAACCAAAAGTTTAATATCCAGCTACAACATACCCTTTTACTGGGCTTAATTTGTAAGCCTTAAAAGTTCAGAATACCTGAATAATAACATCAAGTACTTACTTACCTAGTGTTTTTGTCAAATCCTTATTGGTTTGAATGACCAATTCCATAGGGATATTCACTAAAGAGTGTAAATTTACCTCTGAAATTCCTTTTTCAAAGTGAAATTTTGTGTTTAAAATAGCTCCTTTTACTTAGTATGAATTATAAATTAATTTTGTATTCTAGTTATTGTTTATCCTTGTATTATTCTCGATGTATTAGAAAATATTTTGTTATTTTTATTTATTTATATTCCAAAAAATAAAAAAAGTGAACAAATTCTTGAAGACATTTTAAAAAAGAAGCTTTGTTTTCATCGTCCATGAATTTAACTAATTTTTCAGGCCAGTCTTAAAAAGAGGGGGGAAATGGTGGAGATGTCGTTTTCACCATTACGAGGGATTTCGTCACATCCACTAATGACTAGTTATTGTTTATCCTTGTATTATTCTCGATGTATTAGAAAATATTTTGTTATTTTTATTTATTTATATTCCAAAAAATAAAAAAAAGTGAACAAATTCTTGAAGACATTTTAAAAGAAGCTTTGTTTTCATCGCCCATGAATTTAACTAGTTTTTCAGGCAAGTCATAAAAAGAGGGGGGAAATGGTGGAGATGTCGTTTTCACCATTACGAGGGATTTCGTCACATCCACTAATGAATCTAATGATTTTGATAGGATATTTCCGTTTTTTCGGTGCCTATTTGGAAATCATTATCAACAAAATCCGAATAAATGGGGATACCTATAACGAAATGTTCAATTTGACTCTGCCAGATACTGATGAAAATTTCTAATAAAACAATTAGGAATTAGTTGAAAACTCCTGAAAATATGAGGAAATAACATAAGATGATCAATAACGAAAACGTCTTCAGAATTTTACTAAATGATTCGATGGATACAGCAACATCAGTGATAGCTCTAAAAAAGAGACAACAACTAGGTATCTACCTATGACACCACTAAAAAAGTCAGCATTTAGTATGATACCTACCTAGTTCTAGTTCTTTGTTTCATAGTACATAGTTGATTCATAATTACGAAATAAAGATGAATCAGTTATTTTACAGTAAAAAGAGCTTTAAATAATTGTAATAAATAGAAAGTAAAAACTCCGTGTAAAGTAACCGTGTTTAAGTGGTAAATGTTACCGATATACGTGCTTTTTAGTTAGTGTTTCGTAAAATATTGACATATCCACCTGATGATGATCCAATGATCGAAATGCGCATCGTGTAATTGTAAGTAAAAAACATGGTATCTTAAGGCTAAATAATTGAGAAATCACATTGATTGATCTCAGGTACCATAAGCGTTGCACAAAACAATACAGTAAAAACTCGTTTTCCCCGGGCTTCGAACCCGGGTTTCTCTACTTACCAGCACATCTCATCACGGACGTCAGTATCTGCAGGTATTTGGTCTTGTGTACGTTGAAAAACACGAATGGTCCGAGTAGCAGTACAAACAGAGCTAGGAACGCATAGTAAGTGCTTCCCCTAGTGATAGGGTAGTTGTGAAGGCATTGCAGGGTCTGATTGTTGACGCTATCGTCTGTGATAGGGTCACTGGGAAATGAACACGAATAAAATGTAATGTATGTAAATGCAGTTTCTTTGTGTTATTATGCCACAACTTTGGTGCTCACTGCAGCATTGTAGGATTTTCCCAATATCTCAATAATCCTAAAATCCAATGTTTACCTACCTACCATGCTGGCACCGATCGCTATGCGCATTTATATGTCATAGA
>NW_007377569.1:20646-39062 GCF_000475195.1 Diaphorina citri | reverse complement strand
GGGGGGGGGGGGGCTTTATGAATGCACTGTGGTAAATTAACCACTTTAAAATAAAAAATTTAAATCAATATTTGACATTGAACTATGATTGAATTAAGGAATAACAATAATTCTCTTATGTAGCTACCTACCTGTTGGAAGAACACTGTCCAACTTTTCAAGTTGTCATTCAATTAAAACATAGAAAAAGTTTGAAATTTCTGAACTGTCAAAAATCATTAAAATTTGCACCTCTTCAAAATCAGATTTTCAACACAAAATTCTAATTAAACTAGTCCGAAAACTACTTTATCAGTTTGAGATTCAAATGATTGAGGAAGGAAAAGAATGTGTTTGTATCCCAAGAGTGGTGCTTCACCACTGTTTTCATTCCGTAGCCAATGAAACGCTACAATAGACTCGCGTGGTCTGTGTCGTAGCATGCTCATGGACCAGCTGGGCAAGAAGAGCAATAAACAAAGACTTGGTTATTGTGTCTTTAGTAATCCGCGCCAAAACACAATACTACAATGCTGTTACTACCAGATCCTATGAGTAATTGCCGTTCTAATGAAAAAGTTCGAAGAGTTGTGACGTCAGATTTCACGTCAAACTGCGCAGAAACGGTTGCGCACAAACAATCGAAGCGGGAGTCATGAATTATGACGTCATCGCCTACGGGAGCGTATGCCGTGACGTCAAACTTCACGATTTACCGGTATTTTTTAAATCGATTTATCTCCGTATCTAGAAGTCGTAGAAGAAAAAGAAAAATTCCGTTGGTCCTCATTTTTCCTGCTCTTTGACTTTGAAACATCACCCAAGTAAGCGCAACTGATCTATTCAATGTAGGTACCTACTTGATATGGGTTCTAGCTTCTAGTCTGTGTTGTAAACTGGAAACAATAAAATTCTAAACTTACCATCTCCACCTTACTCTCTAACGTGTACAATACTTTGGGCTCAGTGGGGAAATTCGGAAACAGATCTGAAATGAGAAACAAACATTGACTTTGGTTAATTTCTGGATGAGTGACTGTCCGATTTTTACCAAATTGTTACAGTCGCGTCCATGGACCATACTGGGAAAGCATACCAAATTTCATCGCTCTACGATAAACCATGGGCTAAAAACCACCTTTTTTTTGGAATCAGGGGATCCTAAAAAGGATATTTGCACCCATTTCCCGATTTTTAAAATTTGGACCGATTGCAATACTTTCTCATTACTAGTATAGGTTCGATATACTTTAGTAATAGAAAGTAAAAAATTGACTATGATAGGAGTCGAGCATGGGACCTCCGGTGTACAAGTCTAGTAAGATGGGTAGCGCTCGGTCAGTTAAAGAAATGTCTAGAAACTAGGCTATACCTGTGTTCCTGACTTCCATGGTCCCATTCAGAGGCGTATTCTCACTGGAGAAGTGTTCGTCCACACTTGTGTCCACAGAAATAAAGTATATCTTTTATAACAATTATTGGTTCCAAGTTACTAGTAGGATAGTTATTTACATATTTAACTAAATGTATCTCTAAAATAATTTTTGGTTCTATTTAAATTTGACTTTAATGAAACCTTGCTTTGCTGGAGTCATTCGAAATATTATTTTGCACGAATATGGCATTCTTTTTTTTCCCTCTTATATTTCGTGTTATTTTCAAAGTTTTTTGTTTAATTTTATTCTTCCTCTATTTATGCTTTTTGTTTACCCTTTCTGCGTTCGAGAAGCTTTTCTGTAAAGTCACTGTTTCTATGGTGAAGTATGGGATAGCTTGAGCTAAAATCTACTCGTTACCTACTGTGGAGATGAAAATGTAAACCTTTACAAATTTCATCAGTAAGGTTTCTTCAAGATAAATCCCAAGGGTAAGGTCAAACTTAGACCATAGACAAATGGTCTTCAAAAGATGAATCCCAAACCTAGACCATTGACAAATGTGCCTTCCCTAACTCTTTCTCTCATTTTTCAAGAATTTGCCTGATTACTTTTTTCGTTACCACAACAGTAAGTGAATTCTGCAAATAAAGATACATGCTATAAATAAATGGGTAGAGAAATACCTAGATATTATACGAATAAAAAACAATATAACTAAATAATTTCTACAAATAAACAAACAATGCCAAACGTCATTTATTGAAACATTTACGTTAATCCTCTTCACAACAGTAAGTGAATTCTGCAAATAAAGATACATGCTATAAATAAATGGGTAGAGAAATACCTAGATATTATACGAATAAAAAACAAAATAACTAAATAATTTCTATAAATAAACAAACAATGCCAAACGTCATTTATTGAAACATTTACGTTAATCCTCTTTGAAAACAAATCTGTCTGATAATCATTTGAATTTAATTCTGAAGCTCGGATGGGTACATGGGTAGCAAATTCCTGGCTCTTCTGGCGAAGACAGGACTAGAAGCTTTTGTTCTGCCTACTTCTTTTGTAACTGTTGTGAACAGCACACAACTTGGCTCATCGAATATTGGCTTTGATCGTTGGAATAAAGGTCTGATTTGGTCTACCAACTGGTCTTTCTATCACCATCTTCTTGCTTTCAATGCTTCTCTTCGAGAGCCAACGTCACTGCAAGTCTTACTGTGCCTACTTCTTTTGTATGTCCTTATACAGCTTTATAGCATTGGAACGGATTCCAGATCTGTAGATCAAACCAAAATCCAACTCGTAATCGTATTTAGAATTAGACCAAAGGATACAGTTTCGGGTCCCACAGGAATGGAATTTTCTATCTGAAACAAATTTAATATAGGTACCCAATAATTATTACCATTCAAAAAATCGCAAAAATCAAAACGAAAACAATACTTGCCTAAACTAAGTACCTAATACTCGTATGTATCTTTATCAAAAATCAAAACTATTAGGTTCAGGAAAGTAAAAAAAATCTCCATTTCTTCTGAAAAGAGGATCCTGCTCCAAGTTGTCTTTTATAATTGTAATATGAGTCTATTTGTAGAAAGTCCTGTACACATTTCAAAGCTCCGGACGGGTCCACAGGGGGCGCAAAAAGTTGTAGCATGCTGTTGAAGTTGTACGTTGATTTTCATTGAATTTATGTATTTACCTACCTACCTGTTTGCGTAAATGTTTTGTTAATTGAGTAAATAAAATCATTTTCTTCTTCAGATTTGCACAAACAGAAATAAATATTAGATGGGATTTTTTTTTCTTCTAGATGTAATGTAGGTAATAGGTATACATTTTTATGATTATTTATAATCTTGGCAGAAACAAGTGACAAGTTAAACAATCATCTTCTCGAGATGCAAGAAGAAGACCTGGAGGAACTGGAAGATGGAACAATATCAAAAGAAGAGAGAGGCAGTGGCGTAAACCAAAGTGGATGAAGAAAATTGTAAAAGACATTAAAAAGAAAGGAATGAAACAAAGCAAAGGAAGGAATAACGAGTAGACCAATTTGAATGTAGAACAATAAAGGACATTATAAAGAACTAATGAAACGAAGAAATATATAAAGAAAGAAAGAAAGAAAGAGGAGGTGTGAAAGAGAGGAAGAAAGAGTCCATAGTGCCCCTGGAATATAGGAAGAGTGAAGACCAAGAAGACGGCCCAAAACTAGATTTATCTTGAAGGGATGATGTTTGTTCTCGGAATGGCTGGCTTGCTCCTATCCTGCCTTCCTTTTCTCTTCGATTTCGGGACGATAAGACCTTAGCAATTACAGTTCCCTCTATCAAACCATCTTTGAGAGGAGGAACTTTTGTCAAGACCATATCTCCTGATCAACACCATACCACCAACCCTAAATTATGGATTTGGAAACTTTCTAGTCTGCGCCACTGCAATGGGTAGGTACACGATGTACCTAGAGTGTGGAATATGGAGACGATATTGAAGAAAAAGAAGAAGAAGAGGAGGAGGAGAAAGAAGAAGAGGAAGAAGAAGATGAAGAAGAAGCAGAAGAAGAGAAAAAAAATATTTACTTTTATGAGGTAAATAATGAAGAATGATGGTAGTTTGAATGTTTTGATACAAATGTAAAAAAGTAATATTTCTTTGAAATTTTTTAACGTTCTATCCGAATCGGCCGAGGGAAGGCGAAATGACGTACAATGGCAGACTTGTGGTAGCTTGGTGGTGACGAGACAAACCTCATTTTGTGCACTTGAATGTACTAAACGAAATAATTATAGTAAGTGAACCCATATCCATAACAAAATCAAAAGCTTATTATGATGAACAACTAAATGACTTGAATCGCGATCCAATATAAATAATTTGAAGTGTTCAGTGTACAAAAAATGAGACTTAATAAAATGCTAGGTATTCTTTGGGCGAAATCGTCAAAAAATTCACATTGTCTTTGAAAACAAACAAATAGACTCGTTTTGCAAACAAACATACAATTTTCAAAAGCATTTCTTCCGTAGCATATTGTTCGAATTCGCCCCGAAGCACAAATCATCAATCGATATGAATTTCCCATTTTTGGTACTTCCCCTATTGGCGGGAGAACATGGAAAAATGAAAATTTGAATAGTCCATAACTCCGGCCCTGGTTGTTGGATCCAGCTCTAACTTGTACCAAAGTACTACGTTCTTTAAGACCTTTGATATGATGTATCACAAACAGGGGGTTCTCATTTAAGATTTTAAAGTTGGCCCCCGTTTCGCGGACTTCGCGAAATTTTTTGCTTATCGCGATATTGCCAAAATATTCGCATTAAAAATCAAAAAGTTACGGGTTTTTTTGTTTTTCGAAATTTCAAACAGGCTTCGAGAAAAACAATTTAAGCATAAATTCTGGGACACCCTGTATATCAAATTAAAGGTATTTTTACCAGGGACACGAAAGTGGTGGTGCAAATTTTGTCCAGAGAACAATAAAGCCAAAAAACCAGAATCAAATTAAAGGTATTTTTACCAGGGACACGAAAGTGGTGGTGCAAATTTTGTCCAGAGAACAATAAAGCCAAAAAACCAGAAAAAATGGTTTTTGGGGAATTATTTTCACATTTTCTCACACAAATGAGCTCTCATCTTGAAATTTGTCGCGATGACCTATGAACTCAAAGCAAGAAAGTTTTAGATAACACTTCAGTTGTTAATTTAAGACCAGTTTTAGCGTCATCTATGTTAAGGTATGCTGAGCAAGGCCACTAAATGGATTGGTGACTTAAAAGAATAAAGGGAGAACGGGCTCTGGTCTTGATTTTAATCATTACATGAAACTTTTTAATGATCCCTCATTACATGGGGAGTATTTTAAGATAGGAAATTTTTGGTCGAAAATTGGCCGCCGTAGGCGTAGGCGGCTCAGGCTCGGGGACTTTGAAAAATTTTCATTTTTTTTTATATTTTTTTTATTTTTTTTTTCAAATACGTATTCCGCAAATGTAATAGAAAGTCGTGTGATGTTCACACCAGATTTTTTTTCTAGTTAAGCAAGGTCTTTTTACTGAATTGTTAGTTGTATGTGTTATTTTTTAACCCATCAAATATACGAGACCTTGTTTAGACTGCTGGGGTAAAGGGACTTTTCAGTCCTATTCGGGCAGGATAAACAAGGTATATTCTATTCTATTCTAAATTCTCATCCAGGTACTCGTATTATCAATCTTCCTAATTTGGTAATGATGCCACTGGTCGCCCTATTCCATTGAAGTAGCTACTCACGAGGCTGAAACTTCGATCCCACCGGCCATTGGTTGCCATGCAGAAGATCCCGGGTTCGAATCCCACCATCGACAAAAATTAACACTCGTAATTTGATTGCAAATATTTCAACGGGGTACTTATCATGGTGTTTTCGTGTTGACCCAGCACCTAAAAACCTAATTTTGTGAAATATTGTGTCTCTCCTCGCCCATCTGATGAGAGGCATACTACGGGATGGGCATGCTACGACACAGACCACATTCGTCTAATGAATAGCAGTTGTTTCATTTGCTACAAAATAAAAAGGGCGGTGAAACAGTCATATTAAAAAAAAATAGACTATAGTGGAGTGGTGTGCGATATCCACCGAGGTAACTCACCTAATGGCAAGTTATTATCCCGTTTTATTACTTCCCCAGGTTTTGGTGTCGGAGAGTAATCGAGTAGCATGGCAAGAGTCTAGTAAGGGCAATGTTCCACCGAATGCGTTAGTTGTGGGTCACACGTCACATGGTGAAGCTCTGTACACCGGCAGAGTGATACATCATGGGATTATGACACCGGGCAAGGTAAGTGACACGGTTGGGTGGCAGAGAAAGCTATAGGTACGTTGTTAAAAAAAAAAACTACACTCGTGTAGGTACAATGTGTTACCACGTCTGTTGTAGTACACCTTACACTTACACCATCGAATTTTCCTATACAAAGACCTTTAGAAATAACCGGTTCAAACTTCAAACTGTAGGTACGAGTAAGAAAAGGCGCCTTCTGATTGATTCAAAGGTTTTTGTACCTGTGGAGACCTGGTTTTTTTTTATTTTTTTATTATTATTATTTTTTTTTTTTACTTGGACCAGAGAGTAGAGGTTTCCTAAAGCAAATCAACGTTTAGAAGACATTAGTTAGTTTGGAGGGTTGTTGTAGTGGTGTACCTGCCCCGAGAGGAGTTGATGATCTCTGGCCAAGATTACTTGGCCCGTCCCGAAGCGCAGTCCACCATTATGAGGGTAGGGTAGCCTAGTTAGCTTAGACTCATAGAGGGTTGTTGTTCGAGTTCGATTCCCGCCCGAGGTGGATTTTAATATCCTTAACAGATAATGTTTGTTCTCGGAACAGCTACCTTTCTCTTATCCTGTCTTCCTCCTCTCTTCGCTTTCGGAACGATAAGACCTTATCAGATATATACAGTTCCCTCTACCAAACCTCTTAAAAAGAGCTCATATAAATTTCGGATTCAGACCAGTCCCGTATCCAGGATTTTATTGAGGAGAGGGGACAAAAGAACTGTAACTGTTAGGTCTTATCGTCCCGAAATCCAAGAGAGAAGGAAGACAGGATAGGAGAAAGCCAGCTGTTCCGAGAACGGGAATCAAACTCGTGTTTATGTATGATTTCTTGGTTTGATTGCAGGTGCAGCACAGCCACGGCGTATTGTATATTTCATGGGCAGGAAAAGAAGTGTACCATGACGAATATGAAGTTCTGGTTGTTGTAGATTAAGTCGAAAACGTGCTTTTGCTGTAACATATTTTATATAAGTTTTTCACCTTTTCACATGATCAACCTCAACCAGCCTAGTTAGCTAGGTTGGTAGCCTGTCTGCCTTGTGGGTGCTAGATCGCGGGTTCGATTCCCGCCCGGGGCGGATTTTATCCTGAACGGATAATGTTCGTTCTCGGAACCAGTGGCTTTCTCCTATCCTGTCTTCCTTCTCTCTTTGATTTCGGACGATAAGACCTTGGTAGTTACAGTTACATAGCTCTATCTAGCACATATACTCTATCAAATTTACTTTTCGACATGTGAGGGTTAATTGCTATGTATTGGACAATATTTTACTTAATTTTAACTATTGTAAAACTCTATTAATAATAAATAGGCATAAGCTCATAAGAATTAATATTGATAATAATTGTTCAGCAATTCTGCGTTTTTTTTTTTTCAATACCTACCTATGTACCTAGCTAGTTACCAAACCAGGGTCTATGTAAATACAGATCACTATGGTTAACCGATGTCGATCAAGGATGGTATTTAAATGGGTCACTGATTTGACTAGGTAGGTATCAATATCTTGAAAAACATGATTTCTTATTTTAACAGTACCTAGATACCTACCTACCTACCTTTTTTTAAAAAAAATCTGGTGTGAACATCACACGACTTTCCTTATCCTATTGAAAGATGCTTATTTGGTGTTCTTTTATTGTAGGTAACTTTTACAATATCTCTAGCCGTTTAGTCAGTATAGCTGAAAACCGCCGAAAAGTGGTCGAAAGCCGCCAAAAAACGGCCGAAATGCCGCCAGCTGCAGCAGCTGTCCTAACCAAAAGTTTTGTGTTGCATCCTTGTTACATTTGTGGACTTCATATCAAATTTCATGTCTCTAGCTCATACCGTTCCCGAGATATTATTGAATTACACCGAAAACCGCCAAAAAGCGGCAAAATACCGCCAAGCGTTGCACCGATCTTAAGCGAAAGTTTCGTGTCGCATCCTTGTCATATTTGACAGCTGCATGCCAAATTTCAAGTCTCTAGCTCTTACCGTTCTCGAGATATTTTGTTTACAGACAGACAGACACACGGACCAATGGCTGAAACTTTGGATTTAGGCTCTAGGGACCTCAAAACGTGTTTTGACACTAAAAACTGACCATCGAAAATTTGACCCGAATACATTACTTTCCTTCCTATAGGATAAGGAAAGTAAAAAAAACCTCAAAGGTTAGGGAACCTATACCTACCTACAGGTGTTTTTCACTAACCTTCTTTTTAGTCCCCAACAGCCTGTTCTCTTAATAACCCTGTTTCCCTGTTAAGCCTAATGGAACCTAAACAGGCTGCTTAGCTAAACACCTGAACAGGCTTAGGGGCTGAAAGGTCACAATAGATCTAAAAAGGTCGCAGTGATAAAATTGCATACCCTCTCTCAAGAGAGGAGCAACCAGCAACCAGACCAATAGGGGCTGAAATGAAATCCACTGTAGGACTCTGCAAATATTTTCGAGCGGCAATGTGCTGTCTGCTGTCTCTTCGATTCTGCTTCCCCACACCGGAGTCTCATGAATAATTCAGTGAATTTTGTAATGATTTTTCCAAACTCATGGCTTTTTTTACGATAACTTAAAAAGAAACTTTTTACTACTCATGCCTCTTCCCTCCTCCCCCTCTCCCACCACTAGCATGACCTTGAACGTACGTTTCCCCTCCCTCCCCCTCATGTTTTTGGAGTAGTCTATATCTCCCTCCCCATTGGAGGAGGAGGAGGAGGAGAAGGAGGAAAGGGGTAAATAGAAGGAGAAAAATTAGGAGAAGGGAAAAAGCATAGGGAGAGAAGAAGAAGAAGAAGAAGAAGAAGAAGAAGGAAAAAAGAGAAATAAGAAAGAGAAGAGGAAGAAGAAAATAAGAAGGCATAGAAAAAGGAAGAGAAGAAGAATAACGAGGAAAAGAAGAATACCGAATTAGGAAAATAAGAAGAAAGGAGGGAGATAAGACGATGAAGAAGCAAAAGACGAAGGTAGAAGAGGAGAAGGAGAGAGTGGAAAAGAGGAAAAACAGGAAGGAGGAGGAGAAAACTGCTGTAAGGTCCGTGTCATAGCATGTTCAACTGCTGTAAGGTCCGTGTCATAGCATGTTCAACTGCTGTAAGGTTCGGCGACAAAACTTTCCACGGGAATCGAACCGCGATCTCCCAGACCTCAATCCGACCTCTAACCACGCTGCCAGTCGGTGAGATTCCCACCTAGGGGTGAAATAGACCTATAAGAATCCCGGTGTTACCTTCTGTGCCACGTCTGTGATGAGTCCTTGGAATATTTTGTCGATGTGGTTGATGGTGACAAAAGCTATCGTAATGCCAGCCCATACCAAGATGAGTATTGGCCACAGGAAAGAGTTGAAGGGGGAGCGAAACTGGTTTGGAATCTGCTTCAAGTCTTCAGGCAGGTCGGCCCGAGAGAATATCACGATGAACGCGGGAATCACGTACTGTATACATGCTCCTGGGGGGAATACAATGGAATATAAGTTTTTTACATGGTTTTTGAGGGATTAAATAATATATTACGGTGTCTGGTTGGGGGACGTTAAACAGGGAGTAGACCAGTTCAAGTCTTCAGGCAGGTCGGCCCGAGAGAATATCACGATGAACGCGGGAATCACGTACTGTATACATGCTCCTGGGGGAATACAATGGAATATAAGTTTTTTACATGGTTTTTGAGGGATTAAATAATATTTTACGGTGTCTGGCTGGGGGACGTTAAACAGGGAGTAGACCAGTTTAGTCTGGCTGGAGGATCTTAAACAGGGAGTATACCAGCCTGAACTTCCCTGGATAAACATATCGGAAAGGTTGTGTGAGAAGAGTTAGCCCACAAGCGACCACCCTAGGGCTAGAAAAAGGAAGAGAAGAAGAATAACGAGGAAAAGAAGAATACCGAATTAGGAAAATAAGAAGAAAGGAGGGAGATAAGAAGATGAAGGTAGAAGAGGAGAAGGAGAGAGTGGAAAAGAGGAAAAACAGGAAGGAGGAGGAGAAATAATTGGAGTAAGGAAAATCATTTCCCCTACTTTATAATTTCTCCTCTCCCTCCCCTCTTCTAAAGACAATTAGCTTTGTCCTATGTAACACAAGAGTACATTGACTCTGCCCATCTAGGTTTCAAGTTAGGGGAAAGAAAACCTTTGTAGGCATTTCTTCTTTGAATATAAACCTGCCTCGGTGGTGTAGTGGTCAAGGTGCTCGCCTGGTAAATCGGAGGACGTGGTTCAATACCAGCCGAGGTCAGATTTTTTCCCCCAGAAATATGCCGACACCAAATCTACCACGCAGCATGGTTACTTGACTTGAAATGTATGTAGGTACTGAAAAATTATAAAATTATTTCCTGAAACCGGCGAAATCCTTCCAGTACCAAAGGATTGGCTTGGCCGTTCTAAAGACAATTAGCTTTGTCCTATGTAACACAAGAGTACATTGACTCTGCCCATCTAGGTTTCAAGTTAGGGGAAAGAAAACCTTCGTAGGCATTTCTTTTTTGAATATAAACCTGCCTCGGTGGTGTAGTGGTCAAGGTGCTCGCCTGGTAAACCGGAGGACGTGGTTCAATACCAGCCGAGGTCAGATTTTTTTCCCAGGAAGTTAGATTTCAATATGTAAAAATTTCATCAAAATCGGGAAAAGCATTCGGAAGTTATGTCTCAAATAAATTTTAAAGTCAGATTTTCAGGGCGCGGGGCGCGGGTTACCAAATGTTAACATGTCTTGAACGATTTTAAGAATAATGAGTTTAAGATTTTAAGAACACTTACAAATAAAGGAGTCCGAACTCACTAACGCTGGTAAACTTTTCGATACTGGGTAGCAGCGCGCTGGAAATCTAACTCCACTAGCAGGCCCAAGGGGGTAAACTCTCTAACCTACCTGTAGGTTATTCCTCAGAGTAACAGCTATAATGGGGAAACTCGTACTAAGTGTTATCACGGGAAACATGATCAGGAAATAATCCAGAATCTCAAGACCGGAACTAGCAGTCTTTCTGTCCGGTATGAAATTGAGAGAATATACATCTTCTATGCTGGGAAACGCGAACACGCCGGTCAGAGAGAGAAGCAGGTATACAAGAACTACGAGCTGAAACAAGAGCGAGAGAATTATTATTGGCGAAATTGGAAAGTAAAAAATCTGGTGTGAACATCACACGACTTTCCTTATCCTATTGAATGATGCTTATTTGAGTGTTTATTTACCCTAATCTCAAATTATATTGAGGATAAAATTTCATACCTCGGCTGGGATTGAACCCACGCCCTCCTGTTTACCAGGCGAGCGCTTTGACCACTACACCACCGAGGATATTGATTTTTATCATCATCATTATTATTATTATTTTTTTATACTCTTATAACTCACACTCTTTACACATATTTATGTTTGTTTGTTATTTACAAATGTCTGGATTAGGCCATTTTCCTACAATTTTTTCCCCTTTGGTCATTTCTACAAATTTTCCTCTTGACATATAAATATTTATCCGTTTATTTACCCTAACTTTTACAATATCTCTAACCGTTTTGTCGCTATAGCTGAAAACCGCCAAAAAAACGGTCGAAATCTGTCCAAATTACATACCATAAGATCAAACCCAGTTAGTTTGACCAGGTGTGACTTGTTTCGCATGGGGGTGACTACAGAAGGAAGAGAGTGGTGACACATGAAGGAGTAGACACCACATCCGAACATGGTGGACACACCATCCCATAGGATAGGGGAGGGACGGCCGTGTGGGAGGTTCTTGTTGAAGAGACGCATCGTGGCTAACACGGTCATGATGAAGAATGCTGAAATCAAAGTACATAAATCTATAAGAATTGTTTTTTTCTTCAAAAGACGCAAGCTTCACCACAGTTTTTATTTGGCAGCAGCCAACTTAGCTAGCGCGTCTGCCTTGTAAGCGCTAGGTCGCGGGTTCGATTCCCGCCTGGGGCGGATTTTATCCTGAACGGATAAGGTAGCAGTTCATTTTTCTCTTCTTCAATTTTTCATTTGTTTGGAAAATGTAACAAATACATGCAATAGGTACGAGGTAAAATACAAATTGATGATCTCAGAAGGTATAGTATGATGTATTGTGTATTAATGCCAAACCAACGCAAACAGTTTGATTTGATTTGATTGGAATATATGACTTTATTATTATTATTATTATTATTATGATTTTTTTTTAATTTTCGTTGATTCATAGTTACGTTGTTTCATAGTACATAGTTGATTCATAATTACGAAATAAAGATGAATCAGTTATTTTACAGTAAAAAGAGCTTTAAATAATTGTAATGAATAGAAAGTAAAAACTCCGTGTAAAGTAACCGTGTTTAAGCTCCCGTACCAATTACCAGGTTGAATATGTATATCAAGCCAGTCTGGAAGAAAAGGAATGAAGTTGTAGTTAATTTCTTCTCTATCTATTGTAAAGGGTATTTTTCAATAGATTCAATATCCTGGATCCTCTGGATTCCCTTTCATTAGTCCGTCCTTTCTTTATTATTACTAATAATAAAAGGTATAGTGGACGGACTATTGTATTCGCTTCGGTGTCTGTCTGTCAGTCTGTCCCCATAGAAGGACTTATCCAAACCTGGTCGACCTATATATCCAGTCCCCAAGTTGATCCATTAAATTCACTGGATTCGGATTTTCAAGACTTTTTTTTAAGAAGAAGGGTAGGTCAATACACCTTCTAATAAAAGACATGTGATCAATCATCAACATTTGAAATGGATAAACAATGTATATTATTATAACAATATATATTTTTTATTTATAATGGATGTTCATTGTTAACAGTTTGTGCAAAAATTTCGACATCAAGATGACATAACCTCTGAAGTTGCCCATAATGAAGTTCTTTATGAAACAGAACCTCCTGTTAAGGTCAAAGGTATCAGGTTTCATAATCAAATGCTAATTCATCAAAACCATTATTTTAATCATCCGATGGTAGCATTCCAAGCAGGTATAAACAAAAACAAATGGAACCCAGGTCAAATGGTCAATCAGATAATGTTTAAATGGGGTTTTAATGGTATACCACCACTTTTTTTCCATTCCTACCTGCTTACTCATCCAGTAAAAAGGAAAGGCCAAGTCATTACGTATAATCAACCATAACTTCAGGGAAAAAAAATCTACCTGTCAAATGAAAAGAAAATGTCTACTTATGTTTGACAAATAATAAATTTTGACCTTTTAATTTAACCTAATGAGGAGGGACATCATTATAAACAAGTGAATCATCCAATGTTTACCTACCATGCTGGCACCGATCGCTATGCGCATTTATATGTCATAGCTACCCATTTTCCTCACGAGGCTGAGTGGGCCCCGCAACAGCCAGTCACGGAATCAATCATTTACATGATACAAATTTCATGACCCCGCCGGGAATCGAACCCGGGCCTCCCGCGTGCAAGGCGAGCGCAGTGACCACTACGCCATGGGAGCTGATTTTTAACAAGAATAAAATGGAAAAAGTTAATATAAGTTTAGTGAAGGTTTAAGTAGAGATTTTTTGGGTGTTATTTTCCATTACGTTGGTCAATGATAAAAAGAACCCAGTCTAATTAGCTTGAAGGGTAGCGCGTCTACCTTGTAAGCGCTAGGTCGCGGGTTCGATTTCCGCCTGGGGTGGATTTAATCTTAAAGTAATAAGGTTCGTTATCGGAACGGCTGGCTTTCTCCTGTCCTATTCTTCCTCTCTCTTCGATTTCGGGACTATAAGAACACCGTTTTTCCTTCTATCAAAGAAGGTACCTATCTATCCTACTCTGACGTTTTTGATCTGAGCGCACGGCAGTGTGCCAGTATTGGTTTCATCGGGAAAATTTAGCGAATGATAAGAGCTTCGAAATAATTCCCTATCATTCTCTAACACTACTAATTCGTTTTGACATTCGAGCGCAATAATAATAATAATAGTGCTTATTTATACTGCTCGCATAGGACTGAAAAGTCCCTTTACTCCAGCAGTAGGCTACTCTTATTATTGTGGTCAAATTCTCAAATTATATTGAGGATAAAATTCCATACCTCGACCGGGATTGAGCCCACGCCCTCCTGTTTACCAGGCGAGCGCCTTGACCACTACACCACAACTACACCACGCTATTTAAAGAGGAGAGGTCAAATAAGGATTTAGAGCAACTTACCAAACAATATTGACCAGGGACTTGGCTACGGTGGCGCAGTAGATGGAAAGATCACCAAACAAATAGACAACCAGTACAAGAACGAATAAGCTACGACCTAGCTTTGAGAAGTACATGCTAGACATTTCCGCCTGAAATACAAACAAATAAATAAATATTTTAATTTCTTTTATCCCGTGAGGGACATAGGGAAGCAACAAAGCTCTCCATCTCACTCGATTTTAGTCCAAATAGCTGAGCCGAACCCAATAAAGTACTTGGGCTTTACGGACGAAACACATTTAGACTAGGTAGCTAGGTATTTATAATTCAATGTAGGTATGGGTTCTAGCTTCTAGTCTGTGTTGTAAACTGGAAACAATAAAATTCTAAACTTACCATCTCCACCTTACTCTCTAACGTGTACAATACTTTAGGTTCAGTCGGGAAATTCGGAAACAGATCTGAAATGAGAAACAAACATTGATTTTGGTTAATTTCTGGATGAGCGACTGTCCGATTTTTAACAAAATGGTTACAGTCGCGTCCATGGACCATACTGGGAAAGCATACCAAATTTCATCGCTCTACGATAAACCATGGGCTAAAAACCACCTTTTTTTTTGGAATCAGGGGATCCTAAAAAGGATATTTGCACCCATTTCCCGATTTTAAAATTTGGACCGATTGCAATACTTTCTCATTACTAGTATAGCTTCGATATACTTAAGTAATAGAAAGTAAAAAATTGACTATGATAGGAGTCGAGCATGGGATCTCCGTTGTACAAGTCTAGTAAGATGGGTAGCGCTCGGTCAGTTAAACAAATGTCTAGAAACTAGACTATACCTGTGTTCCTAACTTCCATGGTCCCATTCAGAGGCGTATTCTCACTGGAGAAGTGTTCGTCCACACTTGTGTCCACAGAAATGGAACTGAACTAAAATTCACGTGAGACCTTAAGTCCTCACTTTTAGCAGTTTCAGTAGGTCAGTAATGTTCCTGATTAAAAAACAAAAAAAAAGTGCATATTCTCGAAAATGGATGCTGTGCAGAGCTAATCAAAGCAAACACAGACAAAACGGAAGTGACCTAAACCGTTTCACACCAATCAGTGAAATAATTCCATACAATCAACGACAACGTAAAGAGAACGAAACCGTTTAACTACAATCAACAAAATGTGCATAAGTATAGGTCCTGTCCAAAAGGGAATAATGAGAATCTTAGAGAAGAAAAACAAGAATAGGAAGAACAAGAAGGTAAATAAAAAGAAGGAGGAGAAGAACAAGACGAATAAGAAGGAGAAAAAGACGAAGAAGGAGAAGGCGAAGAAGAAGAAGGAGAAGAAAAAAGAAGAACGAGAAGAAGAAGAAGAAGAAGAAGAAGAAGAAGAAGAAGAAGAAGAAGAAGAAAGAAGAAGAACAAGAAGAATACCACGAAGAAAAAACAAGATCAAGAAGAACTGGCAGAAATAATCATTCTTCTGTTGAGCAGCTTCACAGAATCACAAATATCACAGAAACCGTACACAAATATCACAGACAATCATACAACCATATACAAGGCAAGAGGCAATCCTCGAATTAGAAGCCACTTGAGAGATTCTTCACAAGACCTCTCCAGAAATGAATGGGACTGTCACGATCACTGGGTCAATCCGGTAGCAACTTGGAAACCTTTTGTGTTCGGAATAACAAATGTACGAGATTCGAATGAAACCAAAAATGTACGCGATCATTTGAATAAAATCTGGTGTGAACATCACACGACTTTCCTTATTCAATTGAATGATGCTGATTTTGGGTGTTCTTCTAAAGTAACTTTTACAATGTCTCTAACCGTTTAGTCAGTACAGCTGAAAAGCGCCAAAAAGCGATCGAAAACTGTCAAAAAGCTGTCAAAATAACGCCAAACGGAGCACCTATCTTGACCAAAATTTTCATGTTGCATCCTTGTCATATTTGACAGCTGCATACCAAATTTCAAGTTCTAGTTCTTACCGTTCTCGAGATATTTTGTTTACAGACAAACAGGCACACAAACCCACATTTGTCTAATTAGAACACTATTGACAGGAAGGTACAGGATGACTCAAAAGTAGAGGTACTAGAAAGTATAGATACTCTAGATCTCTAGAATATACACATCACAATGGGGCAGAACACGAAGCACAAATATAGTGGTCATACGTACCTATAGGTACACACCCTGCGGTGGTAGGAAATCAGAAAATATTCCTGTCTGGAGCGAACTGTATCCTAAACAGATAAGGTTTGTTCTCGGAACGGCTGGCTTTCTCAGATCCTGTTTTCATTCTCTCTTCGCTTTCGGGACGAAAAGACCTCAGTAGTTACAGCTCCCTCGATGAAACCTCTTCTAAAAAAAGTTCAAGAGAATAAAATAGTGAAGTTATAGTGGAAGAAGCAAACATCAGTCATACAGATACATACAATTTCCGGAGTAGGATCAACAAAGTTGCCCGCACTTTGCAAGCATCTGGTCGCTTGGTTTGGTAGTAAAATCCGAACCACATAATATGTATATCTGGATACCAATGTTCTATATTGTGAATATACTAGTGTAGTAATTAGCACTAGCCATTGTTGTTTTCTTGTCAGAATATTGAATAAGTGGTCTGAAATGATCGTACAGTATTTGTAAGTACGTCTACGTCAATGTGATACTGACCAACTAAAACGATTTTATCAATAGGTCTTCGACGTCTTTTTATTTTTATTCTTCTTCTTCTTCTTCTTCTTCTTCTCTTCTTCTTCTTCTTCTTCTTCTCCTTCTTTTTCTTCTTTTAAACTATGCTGCCCCCAATTTCGGCTGGCCTAATAAACAGGTAAAGAGGTACCTACTGTGTTGAATGTCATGTTTGACGATATTTGCTGGTTCCTACTTTCATTTGATTTTGTCATTTAGCAAGATTTCCAATTTCGCTGCAGGCCCTTCAATAAAAGAAACTTTTGACTCTCAGCAATTTCAACGTCCATCTCATGTTGAAGATAGAATCAACCAACAGGCTATCCATGACTCCCCTGACCTACTGGAAATGAATATGTAAGCAGATAACAATGTAAACAACAGTAAAAAGAGGTACCTACTGTGTTGAATGTCATGTTTGACGATATTTGCTGGTTCCTACTTTCATTTGATTTTGTCATTTAGCAAGATTTCCGATTTTGCTGCAGGCCCTTCAATAAAAGAAACTTTTGACTCTCAGCAATTTTAACGTCCATCTCATGTTGAAGATAGAATCAACTAACAGGCTATCCATGACTCCCCTGACCTACTGGAAATGAATATGTAAGCAGATAACAATGTAAGCAACAGTAAGTGAATTCTGCAAATAAAGATACATGCTATAAATAAATAAATGGGTAGAGAAATACCTAGATATTATACGAATAAAAAACAAAATAACTAAATAATTTCTTTAAATAAACAAACAATGCCAAACGTCATTTATTGAAACATTTACGTTAATCCTCTTTGAAAACAAATCTGTCTGATAATCATTTGAATTTAATTCTGAAGCTCGGATGGGTACATGGGTAGCAAATTCCTGGCTCTTCTGGCGAAGACAGGACTAGAAGCTTTTGTTCTGCCTACTTCTTTTGTAACTGTTGTGAACAGCACACAACTTGGCTCATCGAATATTGGCTTTGATCGTTGGAATAAAGGTTCAATTTGGTCTACCAACTGGTGTTTCTATCACCATCTTCTTGCTTTCAATGCTTTTCTTCGAGAGCCAACGTCACTACAAGTCCTTCTGTGCCTACTTCTTTTGTATGTCCGTATACAGTTTTATAGCATTGGAACGGATTCCAGATCTGTTAAGTAGATCAAACCAAAATCCAACTCGTAATCGTATTTACGGTTGGTCGGTCGGTCTGAATTCGATCAAAGGATACAGTTTCGGGTCCCAGGAATGGAATTTTCTATCTGAAACAAATTTAATATACCCAATAATTATTACCATTCAAAAAATCGCAAAAATCAAAACGAAAACAATACTTGCCTAAACTAATTACTCTTATGTACCTATCTTTATCAAAAATCAAAACTATTAGGTTCAGGAAAGTAAAAAAAA
>NW_007377569.1:2500-20555 GCF_000475195.1 Diaphorina citri | reverse complement strand
CGGGAATCGAACCCGCGGCCTAGCGCTTACAAGGCAGACGCACTACCAACTAAGCTAACTAGGCTGGCTCCCTGCAATGATGTCAACATTATTTCTGAGCCAGCGTAGTTTGTTTGGCAGGTATCGCGCCTGCTTTGTAAGCGCCAGGTCGTGGGTTCGATTTCCGCCTAGGGTGGATTTAATCTTAAAGTAATAAGGTTCGTTCTAAGAAAGGCTGGTTTTCTCTTATCCTGTACTACTGCTCTCTTTGATTTTAGGAGTGATAAGACCTCTGTCGATACAGAGTTCCCTCTTTCAAAGTGAAGAAATACTTAAGTACTTAGCTATTGACAGGTAATTCCAATTCTTATTTATTTTTGCTGTGTGGTTCCTAAGTAAGTAAGTATATTCAATATTCATTATCATAAAAAAGTAGGTACCTACCTACTACCTACTTACCTAAAGGAACAATACCTACTTATCTATTAGGGTAAGACCTTACCAACCTATCTTCCTTAGGCACCAACTTATCTTCCTTAGGTACCAACTTATCTTCCTTAGGTACCAACTTATCTTCCTAAGGTGACTCTTACCTGAAGAAACATATAAGCACCAGGAATATGGATCCCAGGAGCCATCCTGTTTCGGAACGAACATTATCCCATCAGGATAAAATTCGCCCCGGGCGGGAATTGAACCCGCGGCCTAGCGCTTACAAGGCAGACGCGCTACCAACTAAGCTAACTCGGCTGGCTATCCAATCCTTAAATTACAAATTACAATTAAGAGATACAATAGTAGGCCACATTGGACCTTTTCTCTAGACTATTATTTCATTTGGCTCCAAACTATTTTCTCCTTCAGGATTTGTGAAGCACCTTACTCCGCCAGTTGGTTCCGTGATATGTCCTCTACATTCCTAAGGTTCGGAGAATGCGCAATTGTTTGCAATTCTCATTGGGGATCGCATGGCTGAATTATATTCCGGGATGTCATTACGTTGAATAGGATATCGCTTGCGCTCATTTCAATTGAAAACAATAAGTTAATTTCGTTTCCATCTTCGCGAACCGTTCACGTTGGCTTTAATTTAAATATCTATTTGATTAATTGAAAACCTCCAGTGGCGGATTTCGTGACGAGAAATTTCTCTTCCTGCCGCGCGTCGCATCCTGACGTGTAGAAAAATGACCGCGAAACGAGAGATGAATTTTGTGAAATTTTGTCTCCACTTGAAACGGGGCTCTGTCTCTTCTTGTTTCATCACTAGTTTCATCACTTTTCATCACTAGCAGGACCGGACGGATTAGATTTTGGTTGACGGCGACGGCCAGGGTTGCTAGCAAAAGATCGTGCATGAGCACTTAAAGACGGTAGAAGGACCATGATGAATACTAGCTCTAGGGCTCTTGCGCTCAGGTGTAGGATGTCTTAGGACAGTGTTTTCCAACAGTGTACATCTGTAGTTGTACAGATTCTGTACATGGACAAAGGACATTTTCCTAGCATAAATTTCTATATCATAGGCAAAAATCCCAGCAAAATATAGGGTATAGGCTTGTAAAAACTCTGACAGGTAGATAAGTGGAGGAGCTCTTAAGGTGTTATAAGACCTTCCACATTTAGTCTATCGTTCATCTAGTAGTCTTCAAAAGCTTCCCTTTCTCCGGCACTGATTATTCAAATTTCGTTTCCAATATTCCAATGGAAAAATTAATTGAAATTAGACAAATAAATTTTATCCGAAGTGAAATCTCAATAAAATTAATTAAATTAAGAGAGCAATAAAGTAAGAAATGAGCAGGACAATAATGCTAGCCTGTCGAGTATTGTTTTCCTGTAGGCATTGAGATAGCGGCGTTAAGGTGACTTCAAGCTAGCCCTAGACTTTATACTTGAGAATTTACCTATGTGGTCTTTAGGCCCCTTAGGAATGGAAATCATTGAAACTGCACCAAATTCACGGCAGAAAAGAGATCTATCTTCTCTCTTAGGGTAATGTTACACCAAGCGCGCATCGTTTGCAAACAGTGTTTGCAATCAGTGTTTGCAATCATTTTTCCTCAAACATTGGCTTGCAAACAGCGTTCGTGTGTGCGCGGAGTTGATCCGGCTGCTGTCGGTTTTTCAGGTAATGTTACACCAAGCGCGCATTGTTTGAAAACGTTTGCAGCGCGCATCGTTTGCAAACAGTGTTTGCAATCATTTTTCCACAAACATTGGCTTGCAAACAGCGTTCGTGTGTGCGCGGAGTTGATCCAACTGCTGTCGGTTTTTCAGGTAGTGTTACACCAAGCGCGCATTGTTTGAAAACGTTTGCAATGTTCGTTTGCAAATGCGCGCATGGTGTAACATTACCCTTAGAATAACCTTAAATGTGTTGTTAAGTTGCATAATTCCTATAGTATTCTCGTATATGGGCTCTTCCGTGGTGCATTGAAATTGTACTCGTTCTGTCAGCGAAATAGATATTTGGTTCTTGGATGGCTCAGACCATCCACCCAATGACCAATAATTTGATGCTGGTTTTTCTGGTTATCCCGATCCTCATTCTCATTAGCACGATCGTTTTGACAGCATATCCTGCTCCAGAACGCTGTGTGAAGCGAGAACAATACTGTTATTGATAATCACTTGACCATTAGCCCATTAGGGTGCCCGCGGCAGAGTGATACACTTCTATCCGAAAGAAGTTGAAGGCGTTACAGATTCCGAACGGCAAAAGAGGCGAGAGAGAACTTATCAGAGAATTTGGAGTCGGATCTCGGCGCATGTTTTGTAAGAAAAGAAAGACGAGGAAGAAGAAGAAGAAGAAGAAGAAAATGAGCAAAGAATAAAAAAAAAGAGAGGATAGAAGTGTTTGGGAGATGCCGATCGCTAACCCGAGAACCATTGGCAGTACGTTCGGGCCTACAATGAGGGGGAATCATTGATTGAAAACCGGACATACACAGTGCTTGCTCAGAAAATGTGCCGTAATCGTATGGCATTGAAAATAAATTCGAAAAAAAAAAGATTGTACCTTGGAACCGCTTTCGCATTACTTCGAGACATAGAATCAGAAATGGGGCGCAATCGTACCATATTAAACCCAGAAGGTTTGTCGTAATGACTCACAAACGGGCCACACATTAGACTCACAAACGGGCCACAAATCGTATCAGAAGAGATGGGTTCTGGTCCAAAATAATCTGGCCCCACAAACGGGCCCAAACGAAATGAAAATAAATCATAAAGTCAGTAAGACACAAGAGTATCGTCTGCCATGACAGTAGTATTTCCTGCATCATTTGCGATCCGACCCTTTGCTGCATTTTCCCTCTGCTTTGTAGGCGCCAGGTCGTGGGTTCGATTTCCGCCTGGGGTGGATTTAATCTTAAACTAATAAGGTTCGTTCTAAGAAAGGCTGGTTTTGTCTTATCCTGTACTACTTACTGCTCTCTTTGATTTAGGAGTGATAAGACCTCTGTCGATACAGTTCCCTCTTTCAAAGTGAAGAAATACTTATGTAAGTACTTAGCTATTGACAGGTAATTCCAATTCTTATTTATTTTTGCTGTGTGGTTCCTAAATGAGTAAGTACATACCTACTTACCTAAAGGAACAATACCTACTTATCTATTAGGGTAAGACCTTACCAACTTATCTTCCTTAGGTACCAACTTATCTTCCTTAGGTGACTCTTACCTGAAGAAACATATAAGCACCAGGAATATGGATCCCAGGAGCCATCCTGTTTCATGCACTGCTTTTGGTAGTGTCAGAGCTCCCGTACCAATTACCAGGTTGAATATGTATATCAAGCCAGTCTGGAAGAAAAGGAATGAAGTTGTAGTTAATTTCTTCTCTATCTATCGTAAGGGGTATTTTTCAATAGATTCAATATTCTGGACCCTTTGTATTCCCTTTCATGTTCTACCACAGTGAACCAAACGAATCCAGTCCCCAAGTTGATCCCTTAAATTCACTGGATTCGTATTTTCAAGACTTTTTTTTTAAGAAGGGTAGGAATATTAAAAAGTGCAATTTTCCCAGGGAGATATTTTTACTTTCCTTATCCTATAGGAAGGAAAGTAATGTAATTGGGTCAAATTTTTTTTATACCTTAAAACCCAAAGTGCCAAAAACAAACTATTTTAAATTAAAACTAAAATATTAAGCAAATAGACAAGCATAAACTCTGAACCTTTATTTTGAGCTAAACATCAAGTAATTAAATAGCTTGTTAAACATATCAAACAAATGATATTAATTGAGGAAAGGCAGGTGTAAGCATTCATGCTAAACACAAGAGATTGTGTGTGACATTTGAACAAACATTGATATATAGAGACCAACAAGACGGAAGATTAATTCAATGAAAGCATTTGATTAATCAGCCGTTCACACAATATTTGTGTCCCATTTTATATAATCACATGAGCAGTTCAGTAAAATTCCATGTCAAAGGCTCTTGCTAAACACAAGAGATTGTGTGTGACATTTGAACAAACATTGATATAGAGACCAACAAGACGGAAGATTAATTCAATGAAAGCATTTAATTAATTAGCCGTTCACACAATATTTGTGTCCCATTTTATGTAATCACATGAGCAGTTCAGTAAAATTCCATGTCAAAGGCTCCTGCATCTATGACAAACCTAGGCCATAAAAACTATGTGGTTGGTGACATGCTCAATAATACCATGGGGCTCTTTTCTAGAATGTGACAGTAATAATGACTATGAAAACACTTGTGACTCATCACTAGACAATGGTCTTGTAAACAAATATCAATGATGATCACTTCATCTGATAAGAGTTACATCACAAGTATTCCAGGGTTCCGTAGAAGTCATACTTTTTCTTCTGGAATTGGAGCCAAGTTATCCAATTCCCATGTAGGATTCTGGACTGAAATTAGAGAAATGGCTTCAAAAGAGGGAAAAAAGTTCCGTAGAAGTCATACTTTTTCTTCTGGAATTGGAGCCAAGTTATCCAATTCCCATGTAGGATTCTGGACTGAAATTAGATAAATGGTTTCAAAAGAGGGAAAATGTTCCGTAGAAGTCATACTTTTTCTTCTGGAATTGGAGCCAAGTTATCCAATTCCCATGTAGGATTCTGGACTGAAATTAGATAAATGACTTCAAAAGAGGGAAAATTGTGGCTTAAATTCTGTTCAGACAGAGTCTTCCAAGATACTTAAGATTTCATCAACAGGTAGTTTGGAAAATGTATCTATGAGGATACTTACAGGTGTGGAGTACTTGTTCACTATAGTAAACTCTGCGTCCTCCATCATAGCATAACACACTTTACCTCGCTTAATTTTTAAAGGATTCTATACGATTTCTTAAGAAGAAACAAAAAGAGCACGACCGTCAAAGTAATAAGAGATTTCCACACAGATTGCTAGAAAGAACTCAACTCTCAACTGAATTACTGAACTCAAATGCTTTCTGCTTTCTACTTTCTACAGTTTCTACTAGCCATTGTCCTCCATCATAGCATAACACACTTTACCTCGCTTAATTTTTAAAGGATTCTTTACGATTTCTTAAGAAGAAACAAAAAGAGCACGATCGTCAAAGTAATAAGAGATTTCCACACAGATTGCTAGAAAGAACTCAACTGAATTACTGAACTCAAATGCTTTCTGCTTTCTACTTTCTACAGTTTCTACTAGCCATTTGCCTTTTGTGTTGTTTATCAAATTTGATAATCAATCAGCTGATTTCGTATTTTTTTTTTTTTTTTTTTACCCCCCTAAGTGTTTTTTATCAAATTTGAAAATCAATCAGCTGATTTTGTTTTTTTTTTTTTTTTTTTTATCACGCCTCAACCACACGATGCGTGCAGCGACTCCCGAACGAAGGAAGGAGTAAAAATTTGAATTTTAATGGAAATAAAATTCACGTTGATAATATTGAAAATTGACTATTTATTGGTAAAATTAATACTCTATTTAAAAAATAAATTTAAGCTTAAATTAAAAAAAAAAAAAAATATTTTTCGACTTCAAAATGCGAAACTGAAAGGCGTATTTCAAATACGCCTTTTTCAAAACCGGTCAAAATGGCCGCCAATCCAAAATAACCAAAATTCCAAAAAGCGTAAACAAAACTCAAACAAGGAAATAATAATAATAATAATAATAATAATAATAATAATAATAATAATAATAATAATAATAATAATAATAATAATAATAATAATGATGATAATAATAATAAAATACGACATTTTTTCTCGATCCGTGTTGACCATCGATCAATCGGGCATAGTCGTCAAAGCCCAACTCTCTGGCTCACCTCCGCAAACCTTCGCCTGTGAGGAAGGACCAAATGGGATTCTAATAGGGTAAGTGTACCATTTATTCACCCACTTAAAAAACGTACCATTTATTGGATACCAACCAGGCCCAAAATTCAACCTAATTCACCAGGATCACTGGTCCCAACAACCCAATCTACCAGGTCAAATGATTCCAATGGCAAATATGTTAATCAAATCTTCATGAGTTTGTCAGCAAAACTGCAGCTACAAGGATTATAATATTAATCACCGTGTTTAATTAATCGTCAATTGCATAACGAGAATTCATTTTATTTTGATTCTAATTACCAGGCCAGAGTCAAGATCAGAGTCCTTTCCTATCCAGTGCAGTGTTTACATTATCATAATGGTTAGCCATACTGGGTGGTTCCGTAAATCAAGTTGAGCACGCGGAATCAAAGAATCAATGAACATTTCTACGAGTGTGAATGCAATCTAATTAATGTGATCTTGTGATCTAATTTGAAAAGTTTGACCATAATTTGCTGGGACTGTCTGCTATCTGAGTATGTATACATGGGTACATTCACTCCATGCCAGCTTTAAGAATCCATCTCAGAAACAAATTGATATCTAAACTCCGGTTCCAAATAAGTCAAATCCATTGAACCATGCATTTGAAGAAGTTCCTAAGCCCCACATTCTCAACTTTAAAATTTCAGATCTTAATCTTCTCCTGAATGACAAGCCACCAAGGAACAAATTTGAACTAATTTTGGTCACATGAATTTAACATCGCTGCTTGGTGCTTTGGTTTTGGAATTAAAATAAAAACACAGAATTTCAGGAGTTTTGGTCTGGTTGACATTTTGGAGGCATCTGATTTATTTGACCATGCAGCAGTTAAGGACGATGATTTAGATCGAGTTTATATAAATCTTCTTCTTCAAATAGGTATCTAAATAAAACATATAAATATATATTATATTACAACATTATATTATACGAATAAATCGTAAGCCAAAAAACATTGAAGGAATGGAGAAGGAAAGCAACCTAAACAACCTTAATTGAAGAAGAGTTTTCTGACAGTATCCGGATTGCGGGTCCCGAAATTGTCAGTGAGAGTGAGAAGTAGATTTGGTTTTTAATAATAAAATGGTTAAATATTTATTTTATCTATTGAAGAATATTGAAGAATAACAAGATCATCATGAAGAATAACAATGAAACGTTAAAACAAACAAACAGCGAAATGTTGACAAGAAAAACGGTTTGCATAGCAACAGCAACCAAGTCAATAGCGCACATACTGCAGCTAAAACTCATCAGGTTGCTAATAACCATGCTGAAACCAATAATGAACGAAATGATGAGGAACAAGGAGAATATTATAATCTAATTTTAATTGAAGCTTTCAGATTACTCCAAGGCAGGCTAATCAAATCTGCCCTGACCGAGAGTTGCACAATTCTTGCACTCGTTCTCAAGGTTGCTTTACTACACTCTTCTTCTTCTTCTTCTTCTTCTTCTTCTTCTTCTTCTTCTTCTTCTTAATGAACGAAATGATGAGGAACAAGGAGAATATTATAATCTAATTTTAATTGAAGCTTTCAGATTACTCCAAGGCAGGCTAATCAAATTTGCCCTGACCGAGAGTTGCACAATTCTTGCACTCGTTCTCAAGGTTGCTTTACCACACTCTGCTTCTTCGCCTTTTCCCCGTGTACAGACGGGGGCGGCGTTTTTAGTCAGCCTCTCAATCAGCCCTAACTAGGGTGATTGGTTTTGGCTACAATTGCTTTACCACACTAACTGTTAATAAATTTAAACTCATATGAAGGGGGTAAACGCTTCGATGTGCGAAAAAAAAACTTCACCAGAAGACAAAAATGATGTGTCTGATCCACTCGACCACAGAATCCACAGATAAATAATTAGCTGGACTGTAATCCAGCCATTAGAATCATGAGATCAATAAGATAATCAAATCCTGGTAAGTTCTACTCGTCTAAGAGCAAAGCCTCCCTAATTCAAACAAAAGAGGAGAACAGAACTTACTCTAATTGTAAATGATTAGGAAGAATAATCTAGTTATTGTAGTAAGTTTTACTACTTACGGGGTACTTACCGTACTTAGCTGAGACAGGGTGTTTCGAAATTATGAAGGCATGTGAGTTCCGTTCAATTTGGAGTTCGAAGAATGATGACAACCAAAAATTGTGGGTGAATCCGTACTATTCGTGTATCCTATAAATTCCTATAGGATGTTAGCAAGCGATCGGGCGTGCATCCCTTCGTCCAACCTTCCACCAGAGATAGCACGTTGAGAACACCGCTTCCTTATGGATCACTGAAATTGGATGACCATCTGGGCAATCGCTCGGCCCCATTCAGGCTGAGTGAGATTAATATGAGGAGCCGGGGAGCTTGCCGCCGAATGGAGGGTAACACCTCCGTCACTAAAAACCTGGACACAGATAAGTAGGCAACTAAAAACCTTGCCAGAAAAACAATGGTGTTAAAAGTCTGGCAAACACGGAGGATGCTGACTGCGAGTGTGGACCAAACTCACCAACATCTGCTCGTCTGTGACCAGATGTGACCTGTACTCATGAGGACCTGTCAATAGTTAATGAAAACGCAATTCAAGTGGCGAATCTCTGAAAGCACAAAAAAAGTTAGGGTAAAAGAACACTCAAATAAGCATCATTCAATAGGATAAGGAAAGTCGTGTGATGTTCACACCAGATTTTTTTATCTGCATACCTTCCTGGAGATGCTTTAAAAATCGTATTTTTTTTATCTGCTTACCTTCCTGGGTTTATAATCTCGAGTAAATTACTTCAAACCATAGCATAGCGATAATAATACATACCCCAACTATAAACACCAATCCCATTTTATTAAACCAAACATAAAAAAAGTTTCATAAATTAAAGAAAGAAGAATAAGCGTATTTAATATTTTCTAATGAAAAGTTCAGCATAGATTCTTGAGATATTATGGTTCATAAATTAAAGAAAGAAGAATAAGCGTATTTAATATTTTCTAATGAAAAGTTCAGCATAGATTCTTGAGATATTATGGTTTTTTTTTACCCAGTTTTATACTAGCGTGCAAAATATGGGATGAAATATTAATATCTTTCTGATCAGGGATGGTTAGGGCTAGGGTAATATCTACCAAAATGGGTAAAACTTATAATTCAGTTAGAACAATTTGGCCCCTTCAAATTCATCAATTTTTTGTTAGTTGGACACCAAACAAAACTGGACTCTGAAAAAGCCCTGAAAAATATATTTATTAAGAAGGACTACCTATTCAATAATCCTGCAATTCTCAAGTGTCCTCCAAAGCCTGAATGTACGTAGCTTCGACTGAATGTAGCTTCACATAGCAACATGAGACGTCCCAGACGGTCACCCATCCAGACACCAACCACATCAGACGTTGCTTATCTTCAACCTGCCGTGATCCTACAGAAGAAGCTTCTCAGGTTAATTCCAAGTAGAACTTGCAGCATCTTCGTGCAAGCCCTGGATCATCTCTCCAATAAAGAAAACAATATTCCTTGCAGTTTGAATCCATTGAATTTATTGAGCGTATTAAAACAGGAAACTGTGCAACAGAAATCAATAAGAATGGATTTTATTGCAATCAATTTGAAATTGTGCATTATAATTAACATCATGGCTCAGTGGCGTGGGGTGAGGTTTCAAAAGGGGAACTTATAAACCCATTTACATCAGTATAGTCGTATTTTCCTTTCGGAAATAGACGATTTCTCTTCTTCTGCAGCACATTTTCCTTCTTTTAAAGGAAAATACGGGGATTTGTTCAACCACTAGGTGGCGTAATAGAGCCTGTACTAAGCGACGGAAATCCAAAGTGGGGTAAATGATTAGGAAGAATAATCTAGTTATTGTAGTAAGTTTTACTACTTACGGGGTACTTACCGTACTTAGCTGAGACAGGGTGTTTGAAAATTATGACGTTATGTGAGTTCCGTTCAATCTGGAGTTCGAAGAATGATGACAACCAAAAATTGTGGGTGAATCCGTACTATTTGTGTATCCTATAAATTCCTATAGGATGTTAGCAAGCGATCGGGCGTGCATCCCTTTTTCCAACCTTCCACCAGAGATAGCACGTTGAGAACACCGCTTCCTTATGGATCGCTGAAATGGAGGAGTTGCAATTGGGAAAATATCATTAATAAAAGGTCGATTTCTACGTAAAATGTTGTGAAAAATCCAAACATTATCCAATGGAGGAGTTGCAATTGGGAAAATTATTATTAATAAAAGGTCGATTCCTACGTAAAAAGTTGTGAAAAATCCAAATAAGGTCAAAACTCCGAAAAAGTAACTTTAAAAGGTCGAAAATTCAATTTTTAATTGCTGTTCTAATGAAAAAGTTCAAATAGTTGTGACGTCAGATTTCACGACAAAATGCGCAGAAACGCTTGCGCACAAACAAACGAAGCGGGAGTCTTTAATTATGACGTCATCACCTACGGGAGCGTATGCCGTGACGTCAAACTTCACGATTTGCCGGTATTTTTTTAATCGATTTATCTCGGTATCTAGAAGTCGTAGAAGAAAAAAATTCAGTTCTTCCTTATTTTTCGCAACTGATCTATTGGATGACCATCTGGGCAATTGCTCGGCCCCACTCAGACCGAGTGAGATTAATATGAGGAGCCGGGGAGCTTGTCGCCAATTGGAGGGTAACACCTCCGTCACTAAAAACCTAGACACAGATAAGTAGGCAACTAAAAACCTTGCCAGAAATACAGTGGTGTTAAAAGTCTGGCAAACACGGAGGATGCTGACTGCGAGTGTGGACCAAACTCACCAACATCTACTCGTCTGTGACCAGATGTGACCTGTACTTATGAGGACCTGTCAATAGTTAATGAAAACGCAATCCAAGTGGCGAATCTCTGAAAGCACAAAATCTAAAGGTGTGATGTAGCGGACAGGGGAAGTAATGTCAAAGAAACACATGTAGCTTCGTTTTCAGTGCATCCTGTGCTTGAAGAACAATAAGTACGCACAAGGACATCTATTTAATAACTGGACTGAGTTATGAATGAAAAATTAGATTACAGGCCAAGTCAAGCCTGTAATAGGCGCTCTAATGATAAGATTGAAGACGATTTCAGCCTGATGTAATGGACAGAGGCCTGGGCAATTTGGTTCGTAAACAAATTGCTTCATTCCGTAGTAAGAGCTTCATGGGTGTAGAATCTACTGAAGCATAGTAGACTGTTTTGCTTGCTCTGGCAAGTGTCATATGTATGTGCTTTTGATTAAGGCAGTTGAGTTAGTTAAATTAAACTGCCTTGTATGCTATCAAAAGTACGTCAGATAAGCTCTTTAATAAAACTTTAAGCATAAAAATGCCCTATAATTCTGTTTTACAAGACAATGAAGTATACCCAAAAATGATAATTACGAAGCTTTTGGCACACTTCCTGATACACAGATTATACGGTAAATCTTTCTGTAGGCATCACACAAGGCTGCAGTGTCCTGCCTCCTAAATCCTTTCATCGCCAGATTACTTTGTTTCCAAAGACAGGATCTACCACCAATCTCGCTAAGAAATTAACAACCTAATCAACCAGGCCCAAAATTCAACCTAATTCACCAGGATCACTGGTCCCAACAACCCAATCTACCAGGTCAAATGATTCCAATGGCAAATATGTTAATCAAATCTTCATGAGTTTGTCAGCAAAACTGCAGCTACAAGGATTATAATATTAATCACCGTGTTTAATTAATCGTCAATTGCATAACGAGAATTCATTTTATTTTGATTCTAATTACCAGGCCAGAGTCAAGATCAGAGTCCTTTCCTATCCAGTGCAGTGTTTACATTATCATAATGGTTAGCCATACTGGGTGGTTCCGCAAGTTGAGCACGGAATCAATGAACATTTCTACGAGTGTGAATGCAATCTAATTAATGTGGTCTAATTTGAAAAGTTTGACTTTAATTTGCTGGGACTGTCTGCTATCTGCCTGCCTCGGTGGTGTAGTGGTCAAGACGCTCGCCTGGTAAACAGGAGGGCGTGGGTTCAATCCCAGCCGAGGCATGGAATTTTGTCCTCATTTATTTGAGATTTTGACCACATAATAATGGATCTCTAAGGGTTAAGTGGTAGGGAACGCATCCGGCGTTAACCTCGCCTAGTGGTTACCTTCCACCCAAGAGTCTATTATTATTATTAATACCAAGTTGGTAGTACCAACCACGCGCAACATTGTTCAACTTCAGTGCTACATACATCAGGAAGTGGTACATTGAACGTGCTATCGCTGACAAGTATGATTGCAGAGTATATGTATGATTCAGAACTTTGATCGTCAGAAATCTAATCTCAGTACTTCAATCGTGCCGTTTTATCTACCTTCCTCGCGCGTTTTTCTACCCCCTACACGTATCTTAACTCAAAATCTCAAAATTTTCACTTACGATAGTTCGTATTGACAGCGACGATATGATTCAGAACTTTGATCGTCAGAAATCTAATCTCAGTACTTCAATCGTGCCGTTTTATCTACCTTCCTCGAAATTCTTTGACAGTGAACCACAGATACCACCCCGTAGATTTGGCAGTCAATGCATTCATTACCATAAATAGCTAACCAATCTTTCGCCGATATTAAATCACCGAATGGTATAAATACTCGCGGAGTCATTAGGGTGAACGCTTGATTGGACATTGCTTTCCGCCACGACTTTGTCACCATCAGAGAATAATATCAGAAGTGTGACAACGGATATGCAGAGGAACGGGAAAATTTTCCTGTCCTATTAAAAATAGAAATTCATCAATTTTTTGTTAGTTGGACACCAAACAAAACTGGACTCTGAAAAAGCCCTGAAAAATATATTTATTAAGAAGGACTACCGATTCAATAATCCTGCAATTCTCAAGTGTCCTCCAAAGCCTGAATGTACGTCGACACATAGCAACATGAGACGTCCCAGACGGTCACCCATCCAGACACCAACCACATCAGACGTTGCTCATCTTCCGTGATCCTACAGAAGAAGCTTCTCAGGTTAATTCCAAGTAGAACTTGCAGCATCTTCGTGCAAGCCCTGGATCATCTCTCCAATAAAGAAAACAATATTCCTTGCAGTTTGAATCCATTGAATTTATTGAGCGTATTAAAACAGGAAACTGTGCAACAGAAATCAATAAGAATGGATTTTATTGCAATCAATTTGAAATTGTGCATTATAATTAACATCGTGGCTCAGTAGCGTGGGGTGAGGTTTCAAAAGGGGAACTTATAAACCCATTTACATCAGTATAGTCGTATTTTCCTTTCGCAAACTGAGACGATTTATCTTCTTCTGCAGCACACTTTCCTTCTTTTAAAGGAAAATACGGGAATTTGTTCAACCACTAGGTGGCGTAATAGAGCCTGTACTAAGCATCCTGTTTTTCCCCATCCGTGGCACAAGCTCTGCTTAAACGGATGGGTATACCATTTATAAAAAAAATGTATGTTCTGAGTTTTTTGTCACTCAAATATAAATGGAAACTTATTTTTTTTTTTTTTAAAAAAAACCGACGGAAATCCAAAGAGGCACATTCCCAATCATGTAACTGCTATGGTCTTATCTTTCCGAAATCAAAGAGAGAAGGAAGACAGGATAGGAGAAAACCAGCCGTTCCGAGAACGAATCTTATTCCTTCAGGATAAAATTCGTCCCGGGCGGAAATTGAAGCCTAGCGTTTACAAGGCAGACGCACTACCAACCAAGCTAACTAGGCTGGCTGTCAGGAAGTGAGGCGGTGCTTCCCTAGCTGGCATGCACGACATCAGAGAGGAAGTGAGTCTATCTGGCATGTTTCTGCAGCACATTTTCCTTCTTTTAAAGGAAAATACGGGGATTTGTTCAACCACTAGGTGGCGTAATAGAGCCTGTACTAAGCGACGTAAATCCAAAATGGGACATTCCCAATCATGTAACTGCTAGGGTCTGATCTTTCCGAAATCAAAGAGAGAAGGAAGACAGGATAGGAGAAAACCAGCCGTTCCGAGAACGAATCTTATCCCTTCAGGATAAAATTCGTCCCGGGCGGGTATACCCGTATGCCGAGAGTTTCCGAACGAAAACCCGAATATCTACGACTCGCTCGCCTAGTCGAGTGAGAAATCGGCGCGGTGTAATGTAATTTCCAGGAATAAATATTCAACTCGATTAATTTCCACTCGAGTTGGAAAATAATCGAGTAGAAAATAATCGAGTTGAAAAATCTCACTCGAGTCCCATCACTAACAAAATCCAAAGGTGGTGATGTAGCGGACAGGGGAAGTAATGTCAAAGAAACACATGTAGCTTCGTTTTCAGTGCATCCTGTGCTTGAAGAACAATAAGTACGCACAAGGACATCTATTTAATAACTGGACTGAGTTATGAATGAAAAATTAGATTACAGGCCAAGTCAAGCCTGTAATAGGCGCTCTAATGATAAGATTGAAGACGATTTCAGCCTGATGTAATGGACAGAGGCCTGGGCAATTTGGTTCGTAAACAAATTGCTTCATTCCGTAGTAAGAGCTTCATGGGTGTAGAATCTACTGAAGCATAGTAGACTGTTTTGCTTGCTCTGGCAAGTGTCATATGTATGTGCTTTTGATTAAGGCAGTTGAGTTAGTTAAATTAAACTGCCTTGTATGCTATCAAAAGTACGTCAGATAAGCTCTTTAATAAAACTTTAAGCATAAAAATGCCCTATAATTCTGTTTTACAAAACAATGAAGTATAGGTAGGTACCCAAAAATGATAATTACGAAGCTTTTGGCACACTTCCTGATACACAGATTATACGGTAAATCTTTCTGCAGGCATCACACAAGGCTGCAGTGTCCTGCCTCCTCCTTTCATCGCCAGATTACTTTGATTCCAAAAACAGGATCTACCACCAATGACCCAAAAATGATAATTACGAAGCTTTTGGCACACTTCCTGATACACAGATTATACGGTAAATCTTTCTGCAGGCATCACACAAGGCTACAGTGGCCTGCCTCCTTAATCCTTTCATCGCCAGATTACTTTGATTCCAAAGACAGGATCTACCACCAATATCGCTAAGAAATTAACAACCTAATCAACAAGGATACCTAATCAACCAGGCCCAAAATTCAACCTAATTCACCAGGATCACTGGTCCCAACAACCCAATCTACCAGGTCAAATGATTCCAATGACAAATATGTTAATCAAATCTTCATGAGTTTGTCAGCAAAACTGCAGACACAAGGATTATAATATAAATCACCATGTTTAATTATTCGTCAATTGCATAACGAGAATTCATTTTAATTTGATTCTAATTACCAGACCAGAGTCAAGATCAGAGTCCTTTCCTATCCAGTGCAGTGTTTACATTATCATAATGGTTAGCCATACTGGGTGGTTCCGCAAGTTGAGCACGGAATCAATGAACATTTCTACGAGTGTGAATGCAATCTAATTAATGTGATCTTGTGATCTAATTTGAAAAGTTTGACCATAATTTGCTGGGACTGTCTGCTATCTGCCTGCCTCGGTGGTGTAGTGGTCAAGACGCTCGCCTGGTAAACAGGAGGGCGTGGGTTCAATCCCAGCCGAGGCATGGAATTTTGTCCTCATTTATTTGAGATTTTGACCACATCTCTAAGGGTTAGGTGGTAGAAAACGCATCCGGCGTTAACCTCGCCTAGTGGTTACCTTCCACCCAAGAGTCTATTATTATTAATACCAAGTTGGTAGTACCAACCACGCGCAACATTGTTTAACTTCAGTGCTACATATATCGGGAAGTGGTACATTGAACGTGCTATCGCTGACAAGTATGATTGCAGAGTATATGTGATTCAGAACTTTGATCGTCAGAAATCTAATCTAAGTACTTTAATCGTGCCGTTTTATCTAGAATATACCCTGTTTATCCTGCTGGGATAGGACTGAAAAGTCCCTTTTCCCCCGCAGTCTAACCAAGGTCTTAAATATTTGATACATTATGGGGGGTAATCTACCTTCCTCGAAATTCTTTGACAGTGTACCACAGATACCACCCCGTAGATTTGGCAGTCAATGCATTCATTACCATAAATAGCTAACCAATCTTTCGCCGATATTAAATCACCGAATGGTATATAAATACTCGCGGAGTCATTAGGGTGAACGCTTGATTGGACATTGCTTTCCGCCACGAATTTGTCACCATCAGAGAATAATATCAGAAGTGTGACAACGGATATGCAGAGGAACGGGAAAATATCAGAAGTGTGACAACGGATATGCAGAGGAACGGGAAAATATCAGAAGTGTGACAACGGATATGCAGAGGAACGGGAAAATATCAGAAGTGTGACAACGGATATGCAGAGGAACGGGAAAATATCAGAAGTGTGACAACGGATATGCAGAGGAACGGGAAAATATCAGAAGTGTGACAACGGATATGCAGAGGAACGGGAAAATATCAGAAGTGTGACAACGGATATGCAGAGGAACGGGAAAATTTTCCTGTCCTGTTAAAAATAGACCGGGAAAGTATTTTGGAGTTTTCGAACAGAAACAGTTGACTTAATAGCCAACCAGATAAAATCCTCGCAGGCCTCTCAAAGAAATTTCATCTCCATATTGCAAAAAATATTCACAATTTTTCAACTAAATCGGACATGGATCGTTTGACAGTTATCATGCACCTAAATTGAAACTGTTCGGTCAACTGTACTGTAAAGCTGTGTCCACACTTATCGACGTGGTCGATCGATTTCGACTGAAATCGTACACTGCCTCGACATCTTAGATTCATATAGATTTCCCTCGTTGATCGAGATCGTCGATCAACGGCGAAGCGTCCACTATGTGTGGACGCAGCTTAATATTATTAATCGGTATACCAACATACCTACCTTGTCTTGTCTTGGATTTTGTTCAGTCGTTTCAATTGGTGTTGGACTTTATTTCTTGCCTATCCCTTGTTTTATACCACTCGTAATCCGAGGATGTTTATTATCGCTCGTCTTCACAGATTTCATGTAGACTATTGCTCGCTGATTCATTGTAATGGTCCAATATTGAATTTTTATGTCGATTTTACAATGCGGGATGCTTTAAAAATCGTATTTTTTTTATCTGCTTACCTTCCTGGGTTTATAATCTCGAGTAAATTACTTCAAACCATAGCATAGCGATAATAATACATACCCCAACTATAAACACCAATCCCATTTTATTAAACCAAACATAAAAATCAGTTTTTAGTGTCAAAACACGTTTTGAGGTCCCTAGAGCCTAAATCCAAAGTTTCAGCCATTGGTCCGTGGTGTGTGTCTGTCTGTCTGTCTGTCTGTAAAAGAACGGTAAGAGCTAGAGACTTGAAATTTGGTATGTAGCTGTCAAATGTGAAGGCTGATTGGGATGCGACACGAAACTTTTAATTAAGACCGGTGCAACGGTTGGCGGCATTTTACCGCTGTCAAATGTGACAAGGATGCGACACGAAACTTTTGGTTGAGACCGGTGCAACGGTTGGCGGCATTTTACCGCTTTTTGCTACTCTATCTTGGCCATAAAATTATAAAGTGGAACATCAGTACGAGGAATTCTCCTGTGAATTGTCCATTCGTCACTGGGGATTTTCAGTTTTTCTCGCAGAAACGTGCCATTTATTCTATTTTTAGCCGTTGGATGTGAATAATCTGGATTCCAATAGATAGACAATTAGATGAGGAAACTGCCTTGTATGCTATCAAAAGTACGTCAGATAAGCTCTTTAATAAAA
>NW_007377568.1:300135-325007 GCF_000475195.1 Diaphorina citri | reverse complement strand
TTAATTTGATATATAGGTCGACCAGGTTTGGATAAGTCCTTCTATGGGGACAGACTGACAGACAGACTGACAGACAGAGTGACAGACAGACAGACCGACACCGAAGCGAATACAATAGTCCGTCCCTTATACCTTTTATTATTAGTAATAATAAAGGAAGGACGGACTTGTTAGCAAAAAGCAAACGGAAAAAACTATAATACATGTCCTCAATCCATTACATAATTATATAGTGATTAAATTTATACCTACGAACTACGAAGACCAAATGTAGGACATGCATCATTCATAGAAGATAAAAGTTAATTATGGAGTTGTGCTGGGTGTAGGTGGTACAGCTTCCAGTGATTTGGCCTCGCCGGTTTGCACACCACTCGAACTTGTTTAAAGTAAAACTGCAATAAAGTGCAAAACACTTTAAACATTTCTCTCAATTTATTTACGAAATATAATACAGTGCACAAAGAAAATCATAAACACATAACAGTTTCACATGAGAGAAAACCTCCGAGCTAAGAAATGAAACACACTATCAGCCACCAGCATGCATGCTTAAAACTAAGCGACTTATCAGGTTTTCACCAAGTGAAATGCACGTTATTTGTGACTTTTGTCTGAAGGAAAATGAAGTCTCAGGAAAACACAGTGATATTAGGGTGAAGTACTCGATTATAAGAACTACATATTATGTAGATAGGTACTTGAAATCCTCTAATTTTAGTTACGAAATTAGCACACATCAAAACCCCAAGTTGTGTAAATGTGTATGCTTTGTAAAAGTTGTGTAAATACTCATATGTATACATATGCTTTGTAAATTTTCTGAACTCATTATGAAAAGTGGAATGATCTTCCAAATCTTTCCGGAGAAATGTAGGTATTAGTGGAGATGTCATATTCACCTAATGCAGAAATTAGTGGAGACGCCAAATTCACCTGAATCTGCACCCCCATTCTTCTTATTTAGTCCTGTGTCATATTTCATTTTGTTTCGCATGTGTCTTGTCTCTTTTGATTTCCAATTTCTTTCACGGCATGCAAGTACATCGTATATTTTAACATGGATATGCGATACATCTTCTTATTTAGTCCTGTGTCATATTTCATTTTGTTTCGCATGTGTCTTGTCTCTTTTGATTTCCAATTTCTTTCACGGCATGCAAGTGCATCGTATATTTTAACATGGATATACGATACATTAGAATCATTAGATTATCAACAGCATGGGATCGAAGATATAAGTTTTAACTTTGTGTTCAAAGTTATTAAATCCTCATGTAGTGAACTATGATTTTCTATTTCTCGTTCTTTTCATTCTCACACCCACCTCCGTTCTGTTAGGATCTACTAATATGTTGCCGTGTAAACATGGGTTTGCTCTGTAAGTATACCTACCATTACAGCATACCTACATTGATTGCTTTTGTACATAAAAGGTACAAGTTTAGTCTTCAAGTTCTCAGGTGGTCTGAGTTGATAGTATGAGGAAAGATTAGCATAAAAACTAAAGTTTTATATATCTTCAATCACTCGTGTGACATTTCCATGCTTAGTCGGTGGTATTTTTGTATGCTCATTTTTCAAAGTTCTTATTGATCTTTTTACAATTATTTCCATTCACAATGTCAACTGTTCCCTATCAGATCGCTAGGTCTTTCTAGTTGTTATTTTCATTTGTGTCTGGGTCATCCTTTTCTTCTTGTGTCATGTAACTGGTTTCTCCAAGCTGTTATTTGTATCAGTAAAATTCCTTTGTTAGATAAAAAGCGTTCAATTTCATACCGATTGAAACCGTTTCTTAGAAGTTGGAAGGAAAAACAAAATGGAGATCAGTTTGGGGTGTAAGTTCTGTCAGTCCATCAACTATGCTCCTGTACGTCAGAAATTAATTAATATAAGTACTTGTCTTGAACCATTCTTAGTACTTAACCCTCAAGAAGCAAATGTGAACTCTTTCTTGTGCAGCAATTGTGAACTTCTTTGCCAAAAAGTATTCCTCATTGTGCCAAAAAGTATGGAAAAATGTCGAAGCCTGTTACAATTTATTGGTTGCCGGACAGACTTGTCTTCTAAATCAGATTTTGTTTGCCACTGAGGTCTGATCTAGCTAATGACAAATGGCGTTTCCTGTTTGCATCTTCTTGTATTAGGTCAGTCTCGTGGACTCTGGGAGCAACGCAACGGAACAGGCAAGAGCACCCACTTCACCTATTTTTCTATAAGGATAATCGGGATGGTCACATGAAGGGAAACGTTAGATATTTCTAACAGTTATTACTACTTATTAGTAGATCATTGCGTAAGGATTACCTTCGTTGCGTCCAAGTATTTATAAACTGGATTAGTGGATTATCCTCTAGGGTAGGGAGTAACTCATTCCGGAAACTCTACCCAGCTCTGATTTGCAATGGTCCATTGAGCTCACTACCTAACCCACACTTATTAGATCAATCTTTTATCATCAGCACAAGCGGGATGATTTTTTTGTCCTCAATGATGATTTCGCTGTCAACGCGTGGATTGTGTCCTGTAATTAGAAGATGAATAGGAAAATATGTAAATTTCCATTTGGAAAACCGAAATTAGAAAGAGATTGTGTGTGGTGTGCTTGGACGGAGAATGTACATAGACATAGCTCGTGATCGAATAGGCATATTAGAGAATATCACAGTACTGAGAGGCTTTAGCTTTACGTAAGTCTTGTGCAAATTGGGTGTGCTTCCATTATTAAGGAAGGCTGCTCAGGTATTTTGTAAATATATCGATTTTACTCTTATCCTAAATATATACAGCCCCTTGTGTAACTGACTGACTGGTGATTGTATCTCTGATTGTTGGAACAAAAATTGTGAAACTCCTAATTGGGCATCCTTGAAGAGAGAAGGGCTGTGATTGATGCCAAATCCAAAATAAAGAGCTATCACTTATTGATAGCGTTTTGATCAAGTGCCCCATCTGCTACTCAGCTCCATATAGCTTTATCGTTGACACTTAGGTGACTTGGGTATTATGTATTGTTACGTAAGTCTTGTGCAAATTGGGTGTGCTTCCATTATTAAGGAAGGCTGCTCAGGTATTTTGTAAATATATCGATTTTACTCTTATTCCTTCTATATAAGTGGATTTGAGTGTTTTGACTTTTGAATTAGGACGAATGAGATGTGGAATGTTCGTAGATTCGTAAGGGCTTAACCCATCCCTTGGGGAGATTGCCCCAACACCTAAGCCTTAGAGTTGGCTTTTTGTGTATGTGGAATGTTAGATTTAATAGTACTCGTATTTACAACTCAACTTCAAGTGAGAAAAAAAAAAATATTGCAATTGTTCTTTAAATTTGGCCGAGACCTCGAACTCTAAGAAGTACAAGCGTCCATTTTGTGCCAAAATAAAAAGACGTTTAATATTTGCCGATCATTCAAAATGAACAAGAGTCAGGGTTGGAGAAAAAATATGCTTTCTTCTTTGGCAACTTGTTCATAAAATAATTTTGTTAATGCAAAAAATATATCTAGAAAAGAAATCATTGTAACGAATTGCAGATAAAAAATGAGCAAATCATGAGTTTAAAAAGAGAATAATAAGACAGATGAACAGAAGTGGAGGGAAAGATGAAGTTGAGGGCAAACTAGAGAGTGTAATCTTGGCTACTTGATAGAGGAGAACAAAAAAACTTTGAAATTTTTTATCAGTTAAATTTATCAGATCATTTGAATTCAATCAGTAAACAGGGTGGCCAAAAAGGACCGCATTCAAAAGAATTTTTTATCCGAATTTTTGCGAATTATCCTCAACAACACTTTTCTGTTGACTAACAGTTTTCTGTTGACGGCAGCTCTGAAGAGTTCTGTGTTAGTTTTGCCTCAGTCCCAAGTCCTTCTTTCCCAGTCTTTTTTTTGTGAGACCTTTGGTAGGAGTAACTGCGAAAAAGTCCTGGCAATCTCCTAATGGACAGGATAGATAAGGAGAGACATTCGGAAAAACGAGGATTGAGGAAAAGATCAAATTTTAATAAGTAGTCAAATATGAAGCTCTGGGATTAGTCACTAAATCAAGAATTCCTCTCCCTTCCCTCTACTTTCCGTCCCTTTATTCTTTCTCATTATCTTCGTCTTTATCAGCTTCATTTCTTTTCAATATTACTTCTGTTTTTTTAAAAAACAAATTTTAATAAGTAGTCAAATATGAAGCTCTGGGATTAGTCACTAAATCAAGAATTCCTCTCCCTTCCCTCTACTTTCCGTCCCTTTGTTCTCTCTTTCTCATTATCTTCGTCTTTATCAGCTTCATTTCTTTTCAATATTACTTACTTCTGTTTAAAAAAAAAAAAAATCGAGTATAAAATTAGAAAACCATTTATCATCTTGCTTGTTTCTCCCTAGTGAGAAAATTGGAGAGAAAGAACTTCAGACCTTAAACCAACGAGAATATACAAGGAAAATTAATTTGAACGATGAAGGAAATTGATGAAAGAAATATATTAAAAGAAGAAAATAAGAAATGTAAAAGAAGGATAAAGTGGATGAGGAAAGAGTTGGAGAAGTTTGGAAGAGGAAGAGATCGAAAAGAAAAGAAGTTGGATTCCCCCAATCCAGCAGACACATCAAGTAGGGACAAACTGACGAATGGCGCGGCAGAAAGTGACGTTTTTTCCGCTTCATCCGGTCTACGGAGAAAACCTAATTAAAAAGTCCGATGCATTTACATGATGTTGACAGGTTTGACAACGCACAACGCTGCATAGAGCGTTTGGATACGATTTTCACATTTGCAGGTGGGTTCTCAAAGTTTTGGGACATGTTTATACCGTTGTCAGGAAGGGATGTTCGGAGAGGATTTGGAAAAATTTCAAATTTCTTCCATCATTTTAGTCCGATTTCTTTTGAGTGTTTTTTCTCGATTTTGAAACTTTGAATTTTCATAACAAATTATTATGTATAAAGTCGTGACAAAGTGATTGCCTTTTTAGTTAGTGAGCAGGATTAAAGACGATTCAAAGTGCCCATCAGTGCCCTTCCGGTTTTCTCTGTGTTTCCTCACTTTGAGCACCCCTAGTGGACAACCTTGTCCCACTATCGAAGTCCCGGCGGCATTACAAGTCGAAGAGACGAGCGATAATAAATATGATGATTGAGTAAATGAAAAACTTGTAATACTGTGATACCCACAAAGTGGTGAAAGAGCTCTCTGCTTTACCACAAAGATTCATGATTTGATTTGATTAATGAAAGGGGAAAAAAAGTGGTGAAAAGCATCCAAGCTTTTAGCCATCCTGGAGTCCTGGGATGTGTTGTTGGGACTTGGGACCAATATACTAATGAGTTCCACAGCTTCCAAAGTCCAAGATAGATGTGTTTCATAACGATACGAAAACTGGCGAGAGACTGTTTATGTAATACTGTGATACCCACAAAGTGGTGAAAGAGCTCTCTGCTTTACCACAAAGATTCATGATTTGATTTGATTAATGAAAGGGGAAGAAAGACAACTTAGAACTCTCAGCAACCAAAGTGGTGAAAAGCATCCAAGCTTTTAGCCATCCTGGAGTCCTGGCATGTGTTGTTGGGACTTGGGACCAATTTACTAATGAGTTCCACAGCTTCCAAAGTCCAAGATAGATGTGTTTCATAACGATACGAAAACTGACGAGAGACTGTATTACGTTTTTATCATCTTGGTTTTCAGCAGTCAAACTGAAAGTTTTCAGCACTCGGAGGATTTATCCTAAAGTATAACGTACTGGAAGTGTGTGTAAAAGTTATCATTGCATATGAATATATTTTTGTTTCGAAATTAAAAAGTTTTAAACTGGTGTAGGGATAGCGGGGGGCGGGGAGGTTGGGGTAGGAAAAAGTTTGCCCACAAGTTTCGTTCTATTTGACCGTGGTTTGAACGAACATAGCTGTAAGCGTGTGAAGTTGTAAGCTCTCAATCCTGTTCCTAATGTGAGTCCTTTTTCAGTTTTATATACCTATACATACCTACCTATAGCTGTAATGTTTTTTTTTTCCAAAGTGTAGGTTATACGAACCATATTGTGCCTCCGATTGAGCAATATTGGTGCTTGTCAGTATATTTCCTAAATAGGTGAACCCTCTCTACACCTACCCAGCCAGGTCCGTATCTATAATTTTTGTGAGGGGATGCCCAATAATCCCAACAGTGCAGTAATTTATAGGGAGGGATGGTCCAAATTATAGGCAGATATCTTTAGTATACTACTAAATCTATAAGTCGGAGGGAGGGCCCCCTTAAATACGGCTCTGCTCCTAGCAGATTTCGACGAAATACGTAAATATCTCGTTTTGTAATCTTATTGCTATTCTTCCTTCCATTCTTTTTTCTTCCTTTTAGTCCTTCGTGGAGTAAACATTTCGTACCTTATCATTTTTATCTCCCCGAGGTAACATTGCTCTCTCTCTTATTTTTATTACCTCGCGAATATACATTAGGACGGGAGGGAAATTTGTGAAGAAAAGACGGCAAGAAAACTTATCCAATGAAAGGAAAAAATCCCACTTCCCTCCTTACCCTTGAAAAAATCCCTCTAGCCTCCTTACCCTTTAAAAAATCCCGCTACCCTTATTTTCCCTCTTTACCTGACCATCGAAATAAATGAGAACTGGAAGAACTTAAAAAGAGAGAAATACGTATCTGTTTTTCCCCCTTTCTCTTATTCCTTCCCTCTGAACTACTGGTCTATTCCTTACCTATTTTTATCATTAAATTTACGTAAAATAGAACTCGCATTTTCTATTCCTCTAGACTTCAAGCTTGTACTCGTATTTGTTAATTATGTAGATAGATTCAACAATCCATAGCTCCTGTACACTGTACAGATTACTGAGAGAATGGAAAGTATCGGAGAAAAAGCGCTGAATTAAGCTAAGTAAGTGTCCTTCCTCTTGCTTTTCCATTTGTTTAATTTCAGCTTATTCTGGGGGAGAGAGAGATAGAGACGATGAGATAAAATTTGCTGGAAAGCTTACCTTAGAGGAAGAGGGGACGAGGGTGGTTGAGAAGGAAAGAATTTTGAGTCTCCGCCAAGTTGTAAGTTTTGCTCAAGTATTTCTCACAAGCTAATAGGAAACTTGAAGCATTTTGTCGTCTAACTCTACTGCGACGGTGATATTTTCATCTATTGAACTGCTTGGAGAATATGAGAGTTTTTTCTGCTCTCATACGGAGATAGCATTTCCAATAATATGTGTAAGTTGTGGATAAGACAAGCTGTCTGACCTGAGTTTTGAACTTTTTACTAGATGATGTCTAGACTATTGACTTGTTCGAATATCTTGTAGGTTGTCTGCTGGTCTAGTGTTTATGTTTAACCTTTTTACACATAAACACTAGCCTCATGTATCTTAAAACTGCATTTCCAATAATATGTGTAAGTTGTGGATAAGACAAGCTGTCTGACCTGAGTTTTGAACTTTTTACTAGATGATGTCTAGACTATTGACGTGTTCGAATATCTTGTAGGTTGTCTGCTGGTCTAGTGTTTATAACATTTTTCCTCATCTTCAAATCGATCCATATCCATATTCATGTATCTTAAAACTGCCCAACATCTAACATGCCAAATTCAAAATGAAAACATTTGGATACATGACGCATTTCACGGTAGAGATCTAAATGGGTTTCCACTGTTCTTTTTAAAAACTGGAGAAGGTATTCAGAATTTACCGTTCTGTAACAGATTCTTACATCCAACTTTTTTGGCATGTTCGCCTCTTCTTGCAGGAATTCCATCCAGCTCCTCTCTATTCCTTTAGAGACCGAGTTACAGTCCAACAATAAAGCACCCTTTTTACCCATTTATTCTTATAAGTTACCACTTAGCTGAGGTGCTCTTAAGTCCATAAATACGATGGCTTGTGTTTATGTATTGAAAAGGATCTATTACACATTACAGTATTTACAGTACAGTATAAGGTTTCCCGGCGTGTAGCAAGACATTACAAGTCATCTATTGGGAAATGTAACAATTGTCCCATCTCACATGTACAATTGTAGTACACATCCTACACTCCAGCATCCTACATCTTCCTATGACTGATAAATTGAAATATGTCCCTCAGGAGTTGTTCTAACACCTGTATGAGCTGAAAGCTCTCATAATTATGTTCTCCGCTTTCTACATGCTAATCAGGCGGATAAGATTGGGATACATTCTGTCTACAAGTCTACAGCGTTTTACCTAATTGTTTTCATAGTGCAGGCTCGCATTTTCTATTCCTCTAGACTTCAAGCTTGTACTCGTATTTGTTAATTATGTAGATAGATTCAACAATCCATAGCTCGATGATAAAGAATAAATGATTTATAAAGTGATGAAATCCATGATAATGATGATGATGGGAAATTTGACGAGACCAACACATTTTAAAGACCTGAGAGGCAAATTTAAAAGGGAACGATTTAGTTGCGAGCACAAACTGAATAATAATGTAGGGAGGGAAAAAAATATTTTCATAAAAAAGCACATAAAACGTGCGGCGAAAAAGAATAATTGAATAAATAGGCAGAAGAGAGAGAGAGAGAGAGAGAGAGATAGAGAGAGAGAGAGGGGGGAAGGGGAGGGAGAGAGGGATAGAGAAGGAAAAAGGGAGAGAAGAAGGGAGAAATAAAGAGAGAAGTTGAGAGAGAGAGAGAGAGAGAGAGAGAGAGAGAGAGAGAGAGAGAGAGAGAGAGAGAGAGAGAGAGAGACAGAGAGAGAGAGAGAAAGGGAGAGAGAGAGAGAAAGGAAGGAACAAAGAGGGGGAAAGGGAGTGAGAAGGAGGAACTCGGTTAGATAGGGGAAAAAGGAGAGAAAGAGAGGGAGAAAAAGGGAGAGGAGAGAGAAGTTGAGAGAGAGGGAGAGAGAGGGGAAAAGAGAGAGAGAGAGGAAAAGGGAGAGAGAGATAGAGTGAGTGAGAGAGAGAGGGGAAAAGGGAGAGAGAGGGAGGGAGAAAGTGGGGGAGAAAGAGAGAGATAGAGAAAGATAAAGTGAGGGAGGGAGAGAGAAATAGAGAGGGAAAGGGAGTGAGAGAGAGTGTGTGTGTGAGAGAGAGTAAATAGGTAGAAGAGAGAAAGGGAGAGAGAGAGAAAGGAAGGAACAAAGAGGGGGGAAAGGGAGGGAGAAGGAGGAACTCGGTTAGATAGGGGGAAAAAGGAGAGAGAGAGGGAGAGGGAGAGAGAGAGTTCAATGATGTGAATATAAAACGAAGTGATAAAATACACTCCTGGCCATTGTTTTCGTGTTCATTTTTCAATGATGAAAGAGCAGAACAAAAGGAGAAAGGAAAATAAAAGAAATGAGCTGAAAGATCTTAAGAAACTTCCACATTACCTACATAGGTACCCACCTACAAACCTAGTTTGTGAAAGAAAAAATCATAAGTCCAGGCAAATATGTAGGCATAATGTTGCTGTCTTCCACAGAAACATCAATAGTATATACATAAGTAGGTAGGTACCTTCATAAGAAAACTGTCTAATGAATTATTAAAAGCACCCCAACTTTCATAATAATGATGATAATGAAAATAATATAAATAGTAGCCGTTATAGTAGTAAAAAAAGAAGAAAAAAAGGTACCCACCTACAAACCTAGTTTGTGAAAGAAAAAATCATAAGTCCAGGCAAATATGTAGGCATAATGTTGCTGTCTTCCACAGAAGCATCAATAGTATATAAGTAGGTAGGTACCTTCATAAGAAAACTGTCTAATGAATTATTAAAAGCACCCCAACTTTCATAATAATGATGATAATGAAAATAATATAAATAGTAGCCGTTATAGTAGTAAAAAAAAGAAGAAAAAATTTTTAGGAACATAATAGCAAAACTTTTTTTTAATGAACTAAAACTTGCGATAATAATCTTGAGAAAAAAGAAAAAAAGAAGAAAAAATGTTTAGGAACATAATAGCAAAACTTTTTTTTAATGAACTAAAACTTGCGATAATAATCTTGAGAAAAAAGTTTCCTTTTTAATCTGCGATTTTCTACAAACATTTCATTAGATAATCTAGCTAAACAAAGCTGTTGTTCGTGGATAGCACAAGAGAGATAGAGAGAGCTGAGAGAATGAGGGTGAAAGAGAAAGAGAAGGAAAAATAGAAGTTTCCTTTTTAATCTGCGATTTTCTACAAACATTTCATTAGATAATCTAGCTAAACAAAGCTGTTGTTCGTGGATAGCACAAGAGAGACAGAGAGAGCTGAGAGAATGAGGGTGAAAGAGAAAGAGAAAGAAAAATAGAAAAGATAGGAAAGTGAAGAAGAGTAATGAATTTATTGATTACGAATATGAAAAGTTCATCATAAAGTGATGATAATGATGAATAAAGTGATGATTAATATGATTAATAAAGTGATGATAAAGAATAAATGATTAATAAAGTGATGATATCCATGATAATGATGATGATGGGAAATTTGATTGACAGGTACCTACAAATCGAGCTTGTATATTGTTTAGGTAAGTGCCTAGGGTACCTATCCCATGAACTTGAATAATCATTTTCATTTGTATGATGAGATGAAAATTTTATTGAAAACTCATGAACAAAAGGGTATAATGACGCTATAATAACTAGGTATACCTAGCTGGCTATGTACGTATAATGTTGAGGACTATATCCTACCTATGTATATTTTTAAATACTGAGGTACCTAGGTAAATAGTGACGAATCGATTCTAGGAATTGGGCAGAAAAACATTAAAACCCTTTGCAAAGTAGGTACATACCTACCTCTGTACGAATACTCATACGCGTATGAAACTCTGTTTAGACTAAAAGTATTCCTCATTGTGCCAAAAAGTATGGAAAAATGTCGAAGCCTGTTACAATTTATTGGTTGCCGGACAGACTTGTCTTCTAAACCAGATTTTGTTTGCCACTGAGGTCTGATCTAGCTAATGACAAATGGCGTTTCCTGTTTGCATCTACTTGTGTTAGGTCAGTCTTGTGGACTCTGGGAGCAACGCAACGGAACAGGCAAGAGCTCCCACTTCACCTATTTTGCTATAAGGATAATCGGGGTAAATTTAATCACTATATAATTATGTAATGGATTGAGGACATGTATTATAGTTTTTTCCGTTTGCTTTTTGCTAACACCATCAAGAAGGCACTTGTATTAGTATTACTAAGGTTCCTTTAATAAGAGTTCTTAATAGGTAAACCTCTGGAAATCGGGTTAGTTTTAGTCCTGTAGTTATTGGCGTTTATTTTTAACACAGGATGTGTTCTAGGAGGGATAAAATAAAATACAAGTGTAAGTACTAACATTTTCTCGTCTATTCCATCGCTCTCTTTCCTCCTCCTCCTCTCTCCTCCTTTTCCTCCTCGTCCTCCTCCTCCTTTTCCTGTTTTCATAACAAGAAAATCCTTCGGGAATTCTGTTGACGCGTTTTTTTATCAACAATTTTCTTTCTTCTGTGCTACAATAAAAATACTTAACGAAAACGTATTCAATATTTATGTACTTCTCTAGCAGTCTAGAGCCCGACCCAAAGATTTTTGGTTTAAGCTGAAAGCAAACAGGAACTCGTAGATAAGTCTGTGAAGCACCTGTAATAGCTCGATGTCTTGGTCCTGGGAGTATGAAACATCAGTTGTAAATAAGAACAGTCTGCTTAAGTTTATTATTTAGATAAAATATTGAGACTTATTAACACAGGGTTTATACACGACCTGGAAAAAGTGGAAAAGTCATGGAATCTGAAAATCGGCCAAAAAGTCATGGACAGGGTTTATACATGAAATCCTTTGAGTTTTCCTTTCGAGATAAAAATTGAAAATGCTCTGGTACCTAGCGGTGGCTGGAGTGCAGCATCCCTTGCACGAAAATCAACGAGATTAGCCGACGATACTTCGTTATTTTTCCTCTCCTTCTTTCTCCTTCTCCTCCTTCTTCTCATCCTCCTTTTTTTTCTTCTTCTTTTCTGTACTTAATTAATTTATAAACATCCTGGCAGGTAATTAATTTACGTTTTATGGATTCTATAGATTAACTATACCATTTCGTTATTGTCCGTTGGATTAGATTCAAATCTCTCTTTCTCTCTCTCTCACTCCAGGAAAAAAGAGAAAAATTCCTACACACATTGCCAGGAATTTTCCTCATAACAATAGGCTAAATCCTAAAAATAAAAAAAAAAAAAAAGAATTTTAACTGTGTTGAACTTTGTTAAATAAATGCTTGTATTACAAATATCGTTCACCAATCAATAAACCAAGATAAATCTCATGACTTGACTTGGACTCGAACCATCAACCTCCAGGTCCAATTTTTGATCAAGCTGATCAAGCATACCGAAATTCCAATTTGGCCGGGCCAGTATGACTTTTCTTTTTTTGACTCATTTTTTCCATCACCACCTGCCTTATATCCATCGATCTTTGACCTCCTTGGTGTTACAAAAGTGCATGATATTTTAGTCCGGGTGGATAAATAATTTCTGTTGGGATCTTCTTCTTCTCCTGCTCCTCCTCTTCCTCCTTCCTGTTCCTCTCGTTCTCCTCCTTCTCTTCCTTCTTCATCGCGTAATTTTCTTTTTCGTTGTACCTAGGTATTCTTCTGTTTCTTTTTCTTTAACAAATGAAGAAATCGGTAGAATTCCAGATCATAATATTTTGAGCTCTAAGCATTTGACTTGAGATGAAATGTGTTTATGATGCGTGTATGCGTGTAACTTAACCCATTGATGTAAAGAATAAATTGAAGCTGAGGGTAGGTATAATGTGTTAGAATGTTTATGTATTTCCACGCAGGTAACAAAGATTGCGTTCGTGATTGCGAACCATATGATAGGATTTCCGTAGTCAGTATTTCATCGAGGGGCCCCAATAATACGAATAGTGCCTTTTAGGGGCCCCTTGGCCCTAAATACGGCACTTAGTGATAAAGAATTCTTAGATGATAGGATTTCCGTAGTCAGTATTTCATCGAGGGGCCCCAATAATACGAATAGTGCCTTTTAGGGGCCCCTTGGCCCTAAATACGGCCCTTAGTGATAAAGAATTCCTTGTTGTGAGTGGACTGAAGGATTTATCATGCCCACCATCCCACCAATTGGCACTCGTACACTATTTTTCCACATCTAAGCCCCAAGGATTTTTCCCGATGTGGAGACATTATTTTGCCGTACTAATTTCGAATGGTATACAAATAAAAGGCGGCTCGGTAAAAGGAAATCTATAATTTATATACAGGGTAACATGAAATCCACTACCACTTTTGTAAATCACGTATGTATTCCAGTGTTTCCTTCTTAAAATTCAGTTTTTGTAAGCAAAATGACCAGTCATTTGGCACTGTTTGCAGTTACCACTTTTGTAAATCACGTATGTATTCCAGTGTTTCCAGTTCTTCAAATTCAGTTTTTGTAAGCAAAATGACCAGTCATTTGGCACTGTTTGCAGTTTTTTCCAGGTATTTTAGTGAAAAAATAGGGCCCAGGGCAGATTAGACCCCGTTCCCACTTGTCGTTCGGAAAAAAAATCGAGTCTTGTATACTATAAACACTCATTTTTTTAGAATACTAACCGAATAGAATACTAATCCGCTAGTGTTTGCAGTTTTTTTCCAGGTATTTTAGTGAAAAAATAGGGCCCAGGGCAGGTTAGACCCCGTTCCCACTTGTCGTTCGGAAAAAAAATCGAGTCTTGTATACTATAAACACTCATTTTTAGAATACTAACCGAATTCCGCTAGTTCACCCTGAGGCATGGCCGTACTTGTAGAAAATAATAAAAAATACGGTCGCGCTGCGCCCTCCCTATTAACTGCATAGTTATCAAACTAAAAATGTCACTCATCCATTTAGTGGTCTTGCTCGGCGTAGCTTAACAAAAACGAACCGAAAAATAGCCTATAACCTTCACCGGAGACGACCTGGAAAAACTGGAAAAGTCATGGAATCTGAAAATCGGCCAAAAAGTCATGGAAAATCGTGAAAATTTAAAGAAAACCTGGAAGAGTCATGGAATTTGCCACTCGGTCAAAAATTAAGAATGTTCAAATTAAATACATCAAGTTTTTCCGAAAAACGGCCTGCGGCGCATTCCCCCTCATATTCCTTGACGTTCTGGATATTGCATATTTTATTTAAATGAAGGGGTAATCTTACTGATCTTTAAGTACCTCCGCCCCCTAATATTCTGGAAAACTCATGGAAATTTTCTGGAAATGTCATGAAGTCGAGTTGAAGCAACTCTTCGCACTTCCATAATCTTTTGCTACAGGACTTTTCATAGATACTTGCAGAGCGGATGTATATTTGAGGAACAAGGTTCTGAGTCCTATTTTGTAAATCTAAATATCTCAAAAGCGGACCAAAGGGAAACTTCCATTTTGACTTTGCAAGTTTGTAATGTTCAGTAGCCTTAGCGAACGTCTGTCCAAAGCTTACAGGATTCCTTTAGGAAGCTTGTAAATAATGTGCAAGAAGATTAGGGAGAATAATAATGTGCTCTTCTTCGCAATAAGCAACTATGCCGTCGTTTATACCCACCTCTTAAAAACAAGATAAAGAAAGCCGGGCGGAAGTCAAAGCAAGGTAAATTATCTCATGAATGTTGCATTAAAAAGTGGGATAGGGAGAATGGAAGAAGCCAAAATAAAAGGGGCTTTCCTGTTAAGATGAGGTAGGGGGAGGGGTGATTATAAATTCCCCCCCGAAAATTCCCGTCTACCTGTTTCTCATTTAATGTTCCCCTATCGAAGACATTAATTACATGAAATGATAATTTAATGCCCTCCCTTCTCCCTCCCACATCGGCCTTAAGTAAAATTTACCACTGGAACACGTGCCAGCTTTGGTCCTCTTTCTTTCCTTCCCACCCTCTGTCCCCTCTTTTCTCATCTCTCCTCCCACGGCTGTGTCCTCACACCTACTGGTGTTGTCTTTTAAATTTTAGTCCATGCACAAAAATGTTGAGTTTGCCGAAAATGTAGCGTTCCTTCCCATGTCTCTTCTTCGTCTTACAAAGTTAGGAAGATTCACCGAGAATGGAGGAGGAGAAAAAGAGTCGAGACTCGAGAAAACCCGTGTAGATTTTGGGGAGAAGAGGGAAGAATAGAAGCCTTCGTTGAGATGGGAGGATGGGACGGAAAAGCCATGGCGATGGCGTCCTGGAGTTGGGAAGGAGGCTTAGGTAAGGGTTTTGAGATATTGCACCCCTGTTCACTTTTATCATTTAGTCACCAAACCGGGGTTTGAGAAAACAGAGCCATGAAGATAGGAAGTTGTGTGGGAGGACAGATCACATGAGCTATATTAATTGTGCATTTTAATACCTTCTGTTCCTTGTCCTTCATTATTAGAACTAGCCCTTGGCTTACTGATAGAACAATGCTGGGTATGTTGTGTCTTTGAAGCGCTTCCTCAAAGGAGATAATAATATTGTAATTTGATACGAAAATGCGAAATGCCTTGCAGTCGTCTAGAACTTGATAGACGGGTCATATCCTTTTGGTGTTCTCAAGTCGAATAAACCAGTTGATAAATGTCACTGCTTGTCTTTCGCCTAAGTAACTCAACCATCACTGCAATCCTAAATGGGACTATTATGAGACCCCATTACGTTGATTGCACTTTATTGCAGTTTTACTTTAAACAAGTTCGAGTGGTGTGCAAACCGGCGAGGCCAAATCACTGGAAGCTGTACCACCTACACTCAGCACAACTCCATAAGTAACTTTTATCTTCTATGGATGATGCATGTCCTAAATTTGGTCTTCGTAGTTCGTAGGTATAAATTTATTCACTATATAATTACGTAATGGATTGAGGACATGTATTGTAGTTTTTCCGTTTGCTTTTTGCCAACACCATCAAGAAGGCACTTGAAGTATTACTAAGGGCACAACATAAGACGTTTTCCCAGTATAGGTAACTTGTAAAGACAAGAGACGTTGATTGATACTGAGTAACCCATGTCAAGAAGTGTTACGTCGGAATTGCTTCTTCGGCTAAGAGTTAGGAATGTTCCCTTTGGTCCACAGTCAGTTAGCTAGATTCTATTGGACAAAAAGCAAAGGCAAACATTAAATATTGAAAGATTCAAGATTCAGATTAGCTGTTGAACAAGCTGTGCTAGTGGATCCCTCCCTATATTCTTTATTTCGTTTTGATCCCATTTAACAATCCATCAAGTAATTCAAGTATAGAGTGTATTATGGCTGATGTGTCTGCCAAGTTCATAAGATTCAGGATTACGTTGAGCTCATGTAGCAGATAATTCAATGGGAGAGAGGAGCGCTACTAATAGCATCATGCATTTTATATTAGAAGCAGAGTGTTTGAGAAGTAGATGAGCAGATAGAAGATTGGAACTTACGTTCAATGCTCTTAAAATGTGTGTCAAAAGCTGAGCGGAATGTAAGTATATTCCGGAAGTTGGTACCATGTGCGATAGTGGTGGTGTATTTTCATCTGGAAAGTTTGCAATATAAAATAACTTGTCATGTGTACTTACAGAGAAAACACATCAGAGTGCATTATGAGTAAAAGAGAAATAGTGGAAATCCATATACATACAAATATTATGTACTGCAAAATCTCTTTATCAGCACTTTCGAAAGAGATAACTTCGCTCATATGACTTAGCATATTCATCACTAAAAAATTTATGCTCACATAATGGAGTTATAATATGTAGTAAGTATGTAATAGTAGCTTAAACCATGAGAAGCATTATGAGAAAGTGCAAGAGAACAATGGTAGAAATGTGATACCGAAATGGATTTCCCTCGTAAATTTCATTCTTGTGTTACAGCATTTTATTAGTATTTCATGGCTTGGTACGTTAGAACGTTAGATAGCTTTTTGTTTTTCTTGGATAGGCAGGTGGCTACACACTGCCAGTTGTGTTGGCCATTTGGATTTGGTTAAACTTAATATGCTTGTCATACATCGGGAGCGAAGTTTCATTTTTCCTGTTTGCAGATCATTCAGGTTAAGTAAACTTAACCCATGAGTATGAAAGTTTTGCGATAGTATCTGATTCAGCTCCCTAACAGGTTAATAATTTTGAGCCCGTCGCGGAGTAGAATTTCTAGAATTGCCAGATGGGAATACAGCCACCCAAACCGTTTCCGGTTGCTAAAATTGCTGAACATGTTTGGACGAGTACTTTATACCGTCAGCAGTTGTCAGATCCTGTCAAATTGACAGTGTGCAGCCTCCTTTTGCTTTCTAAAAAGCTGATGCTTGTAACTTGTAATATCTGTGGATGCTGAGATCTAGAGGGGAGAGAAGAAGAAAAGGGAAAAGCAGGAGGAAGGCGGTACCATAATGGAAACATATTTTTATGATTAGAAAATTATTCCGTCGTGTTCCCTTGCTTCGGAAGAAGTGAAACAGTTGTCAGTGCTTTTTATTCAGAAAAGATTAGAAAGGGAACGGGGAGAGAGAAAAAAGGATGGTTTTGGATAGGTTATCATAAGGTAAACACAGTACGCAGTGTGCAAGTACTGTTTAGCATGAGAATTTCTATGCAAATCTTGGGAAAAACATATGGTTCATTGTCCAGCGGTCAGTCAAGATTGACCCTTTGTATCAATTTAATTATTTCTTCTTCCCTGTTTTCCACATTTTTAAGCAGCTTTATTATAAGGGCAATGTTATGTATTCTCTATTAGGTAATTGATTGTATTTGCTGAAGAGTAATGACGATAAATGTCGTCAAGGCATAACAGGAAGTTAATAAGGAATATTCCAGAGTCCATCCATTTTCAATTGGAAAGAAGCTTTCGTAGACCGCTATCAGCCCTAATGTGGCATTCAGATACTCATCAGTGGTACTTACAGTACTTAGGTTATTTAGGTATGTCTTATATTGGCAGATAAGTACATGATACTTGTATCTTCGCCTATATTCTTGTCCTTAAGATTCGATTTCCTCTCTTCCTAAGTGTTTTGTGCTGACTGCTGGCTCATGTTGGGTAATTGGATAAATCACATGATCCTGACTCATCTGTCTATCTTTTGTGTGAACAGAGAAGAACGTCATTATAACATCTGGTGACACCTCACAATTAGCCGTGCTATTTTCTTTTTTCCGAGGCAATTATTTCCGAAGAAAAAATGAAGAGAAGGGGGAAAAATTGAACTTTTTTTCCAAGCTTTCGTCCTTTCACGGCCTTTATCCCTTCTTTCCTGTCCAGTAACCCTTTACCCTCCTTTCCATCCCCACAAAGTTTTGTGTCGTTTTTTGATTCGAATCCAAGCACCATTAGAGAAAATAAAGGAAAACTGTCAATATCGTTCCACTCGAGATACGAGGACAAAGACAGGGACAGTTCGGATACTTGAGTTAAAGACGACACAAGTAATAAAAGAACGTACGAGAGGAGGAGAGGAATGGCGTAGAAGGATTGAATGGAGAGCGGAAGGACGGCGATGTGCAGAGGAAAAGTAAATAATCAAAAGAGAAACTGGCTCTACAGGGTATTCTTCAAGATTTGACGAATAGTAGGAGATAAAGGTTCCTGTTATTCCTGGAAAAGAAGCTATGTTTCTGAGAAAAATAATATCTCTTGAAAACCCTTCAATACTCAATAGACATTTTTCTGTTCAATCTCCGCCCTTTAGAATTTGGTCCTCAAAGACTTAAAGAACATATTAATCCATTTGAAATGTGGCAGCAGAGCGTGTATCAGGTGTACTTCTACTTTGGTTTCGTAGTCTTTCTTCTAAAGTTTATATTAAGCGGTCATTTCTCTAAATCTCTAATTTATCTCACAGTATTCATAATTTACGATCAGTTGGTTTCAAACGGTGTGTGACGGTGACGATACTATCTTCTGGTAATCCCATTACAACACGGTAGTCCCAGCATAATAAATACGAGTACGTACACAACTCCCGACTTCCGCAAACAATACGAGAAAAGTTTTCCAGACAGCGGCAAAGTGGAGAACAATAAGGAACGAAGGAACGCCAAGATGGCAGTAACGTGGGCAGAATTGATTACGCCAATATTCACTTACGCCATCCGGAGCAGTAAAGAAAAACAACGCTAATGACACGTTATACCTGTAGGTGTACCGTATCCCCCTGTTCTCCGTATACTTCTCTCGTTTCAAGTGTTCGTGCAACGTGACCCTAATGTTGTGGAATTTGTTTGTGTCTTCATTTTGCCTGCAAATCATTTTTATCAACCCCGCATTGCTGAGCAAAAGAGTCGCGGGGCAGAATGAGAACAGAAACACATTTTCTTTCTGTATGTTTACAAAAAATATTGCTCCCTGGAACACGAAACTGTTATTATTTCTTACGCGTTTTCAAAATAATACATAAAAAAAGAAAGCATGAAAGAAAGTTTCGCTTTTTTTTATGTCATTTTTTTACGAACTCTAACTAACTTTCATATTATTTTTTTATTCGAAACAAGGCACAACATAAGACGTTTTCCCAGTATAGGTAACTTGTAAAGACAAGAGACGTTGATTGATACTGAGTAACCCATGTCAAGAAGTGTTCCGTCGGAATTGCTTCTTCGGCTAGAATCTGACGTGTCTACCCGATTGGAAAATCACGAAAAGATAAAGGCTGCGCTCAACCCGAGGTGTCCTCCGCCTCCTCTTTCTCCTCCCCATCTTCCTCCTCCCTCGCTCTGTATAGGGAGTGATTTCACAATATTCTGCTCCCCATACCAACCTCTTTTTTCCACATCCACGAGTTGGGGGCAGGGGTGAGAGCTTGTCCTTGAAAAAACGTATCACCCATAAAGAGAATTATGTATGTACATATGTACAAAACTCTATTAAAAAAAAGCTCACTTTCTGCTCGGTTAGAGATTGAACTGCCGATGTCACTGTCAAGTCGTGATGCTTACGAGGCTGGAGAATTCGATTGAAATATGCCACCCTGTCTTAGTTGATGTTTGATGTCAATTTTCTCAATCACTCAGCTGTTAGCTGTTTGGAAAATATTTGAGATGTGATCCCAGTTTGGCACGTACTCAAAACTGATGTCAACGCTGAATTATAAACAATGACGATGATACAGACAACGACGATAATATAAACAATGGAGGCACTTGATCACAAATCATGTGTCCAATGGGGACCTATTACTCATCACACTTTGGCCAGACACTTGTAATATGGCACAACAAGCGTGTAAACTGATACCAACTTATTACTCCCATCACCGCACCGGTCAGCCATGTAGGTACTTTCAATGGGTTTTGGCAAACATGTTTTCTTCAAATGTTGTTGAGGTAGACAGCAAATGAAGTGAAGTTACAGATGTGGCATTGCCTTGTAAAAGATCATTTGCAAATTTTCCAATATCATAATGAGGATAATATACCGATCATAGAGGGACACATGTAAAATACAGGACCTAATTTGATTAAAGACTAATTGAGCTCGTTTTCAATTTCTCTGTACTGTTTTTGGTTACATATCGTCAATTAGAATACTAACATACAAAACAATGAAAAAAACTGCAGGGAAGTTCATTCGGTCAAAAAAATACACGAATAAAACAAGTTGCATATTAAATGCTAATAAAATCAATTTTGTTTGTTACAGGTATGTAAATCAACCGATTGATGTCTAATAAGCTTGTCAATTAGTCAAATTGGTTTGCAACTTTCAGTGAAAGCTTTCTTGATTGTCAACGAATAATTAGGATGAAATTCGGATTAATGGGTAAGTTTCTGAAATTAGATTATTCAAATAAGGCATCGAGTCCACACATATTTTGCTCACAGATTAAACTTGATTAAGATTTTGCCTGCAATCTAACGTGAAATTTAATGTGATAAATTTTCAATTTTCTACTATTAATTGACAGTATGAATGATTGCACGATATATAGGAGTATGGCTAGTAATAACATTAATAACATACCGGCTTGACGTCACTCAATGACATAGGCGTGAAAAGGAGTGGGGATGAAAAAGAGGGATAAGGAATCAAGGAAAATCAGACACGAGAATACCCAATTTTGATGAATTTTCCTCTCTCTCTATTTTTAGAAAAATGAAGGCGAAAAGAAAGGAACATCAATAAGGAGGAAGGAATGAAGGAAGATAATAGATGAGGAACAAAGAAATGAAGGGAGAGAGCGCGAGCGAAGAATTCCTAGAAAAGGATGTTCGAACAAAGAACGAAAATTCTGGAGTGGGGGAACCTAGGGCTGTTGGGAGTTATGAAATACGACAGATAGAGGAGAACTATTAACATGAAATGCAAAATGAAATTCCCTCCAACACTCCAGCAGACACATCAAGTAGGGACAAACTGACGAATGGCGCGGCAGAAAGTGACGTTTTTTCCGCTTCATCCGGTCTCCGGAGAAAACCTAATTAAAAAGTTCGATGCATTTACATGATGTTGACAGGTTTGACAACGCACAACGCTGCATAGAGCGTTTGGATACGATTTTCACATTTGCAGGTGGGTTCTCAAAATTTTGGGACATGTTTATACCGTTGTCAGGAAGGGATGTTCGGAGAGGACTTGAAAATTTTTCAAATTTCTTCCATCATTTTAGTCCGATTTCTTTTGAGTGTTCTTTCTCGATTTTGAAACTTTGAATTTTCATAACAAATTATTATGTATATGTATAAAGTCGTGACAAAGTGATTGCCTTTTTAGTTAGTGAGCAGGATTAAAGTGCCCATCAGTGCCCTTCCAGTTTTCTCTGTGTTTCCTCACTTTGAGCACCCCTAGTGGACAACCTTGTCCCACTATCGAAGTCCTGAGTTTTCATCCTGCAGAAATATTCTAAATTAATTACGTCTCTCCTTTCTCGCTGGAATGATAATTAGTTTCAATTATTTTAATTAATATTGTCAAACATCAAGCTCTTCTTGAATCCTTGTGCTTTTTATCTCCGCTGAAGTGAATTTCCTCCTCCATTTTGATTTTTTCTTTCCGCTTTGTCCTTGATCTCATCCTCCTCCTCCCTCTCCATCACCTGTCCAAGTTCTTCTTTTCCTTCTTCCTTATTGTCTCGTTTCACTTTGTAATGCTCTTTCTCTTGTGCATTTTGTTGAATATATTTTTGTTTCGAAATTAAAAAGTTTTAAACTGGTGTAGGGATAGCGGGGGGCGGGGAGGTTGGGGTAGGAAAAAGTTTGCCCAAGTTTCGTTCTATTTGACCGTGGTTTGAACGAACATAGCTGTAAGCGTGTGAAGTTGTAAGCTCTCAATCCTGTCCCTAATGTGAGTCCTTTTTCAGTTTTACATAATATACATATACCTATACATACCTATAGCTGTAATGTTTTTTTTTTTCCAAAGTGTAGGTTATACGAACCATATTGTGCCTCCCATTGAGCAATATTGGTGCTTGTCAGTATAGTTCCTAAATAGGTGAACCCTCTCTACACCTACCCAATAATCCCAACAGTGCAGTAATTTATAGGGAGGGATGGTCCAAATTATAGGCAGATATCTTTAGTATACTACTAAATCTATAAGTCGGAGGGAGGGCCCCCTTAAATACGGCTCTGCTTCTAGCAGATTTCGACGAAATACATAAATATCTCGTTTTGTAATCTTATTGCTATATTTGCTATTCTTCCTTCCATTCTTTTTTCTTCCTTTTAGTCCTTCGTGGAGTAAACATTTCGTACCTTATCATTTTTATCTCCCCGAGGTAACACTGCTCTCTCTTATTTTTATTACCTCGCGAATATACATTAGGACGGGAGGGAAATTTGAAGAAAAGACGGCAAGAAAACTTATCCAATGAAAGGAAAAAATCCCACTTCCCTCCTTACCCTTGAAAAAATCCCTCTAGCCTCCTTACCTTTGAAAAAATCCCGCTACCCTTGTTTTCCCTCTTTACCTGACCATCGAAATAAATGAGAACTGGAAGAACTTAAAAAGAGAGAAATACGTATCTGTTTTTCCCCCTTTCTCTTATTCCTTCCCTCTGAACTACTGCTCTATTCCTTACCTTTTTTATCATTAAATTTACGTAAAATAGAAAAAAAACTAAAGGTTCGTATATTCAGTACCTACTTTTTCTGAGATAAATCAAAAAAGTTGGTAATACTATATGTATGTAGTTAAGAACTGTGAAACCACAGACTATGTACAAACATATGTATATAGGACGGACTAAAAAGGTATGTTGTACCTAGGTACCTTACCTAATAAGGAATGGAAAGTTGGAAAGAAAATGGTAAAATAATTGAGAATGTGATTATTGAAGTTTTTAATATATCCATTATCCATTCCGCAGATTCTGGTACCTGTGCGTCTGAGCCAATTATATTTCAAGTGCTCAAAATCTCTGGAACATTTTACAATTTTCCATAATTTTGAGCATTTTTGAGCTATTCAGCTTTCCACAGTCAAGTACCTCGTGCCAACCTAATTGTAGGGTTCCGCGAGGGTTTATTTTCTGTAGATCTATACCTTAGATTCTAGAAGAATGGAAAGTTATAAATTACTCCCACGGAAAATGTTAAATATTACAGGAAAATGAAAACTTTACACCTACTCAACATTCAAGACAGAAGGTGGGATAATGGTAGTCATACTAACTTCTGAGACACATGTAACAAACGTAGTAGTTACCATTACCAGCCATAAAATTTCAAGATCAGAGCTCATTTGTGTGAGAAAATGTGAAAAAAATCCCGCAAAAACCAGTTTTACGTAAAATAGAAAAAAAACTAAAGGTTCGTATATTCAGTAGTCAGTACCTACTTTTTCTGAGATAAATCAAAGAAGTTGGCACTATGTAGTTAAGAACTGTGAAACCACAGACTATGTACAAACATATACAGTATACTCGTATGTACGTTGTACGTAGACTACATACAAAAATACCCGTAAATTACGTACTTATGTACTTGACTTGCTTTTTAATATGTGTAAATGGGTTTCCACTGTTCTTTTTAAAAACTGGAGAAGGTATTCAGAATTTACCGTTCTGTAACAGATTCTTACATCCAACTTTTTTGGCATGTTCGCCTCTTCTTGCAGGAATTCCATCCAGCTCCTCTCTATTCCTTTAGAGACCGAGTTACAGTCCAACAATAAAGCACCCTTTTTACCCATTTATTCTTATAAGTTACCACTTAGCTGAGGTGCTCTTAAGTCCATAAATACGATGGCTTGTGTTTATGTATTGAAAAGGATCTATTACACATTACAGTATTTACAGTACAGTATAAGGTTTCCCGGTGTTACAAGTCATCTATTGGGAAATGTAACAATTGTCCCATCTCACATTTACAATTGTGGTACACATCCTACACTCCAGCATCCTACATCTTCCTATGACTGATAAATTGAAATGTGTCCCTCAGGAGTTGTTCTAACACCTGTATGAGCTGAAAGCTATCATAATTATGTTCTCCGCTTTCTACATGCTAATCAGGCGGATAAGATTAGGATACATTCTGTCTACAAGTCTACAGCGTTTTACCTAATTGTTTTCATAGTGCAGGGTTTATACGCGACCAGGAAAAACGGGAAAACCTGGAAAAGTCATGGAATCTGAAAATCGGCCAAAAAGTCATGGAATAGTCATGGAAAATCGTGAAAATTTAAAGAAAACCTGGAAAAGTCATGGAATTTGCCACCCGGGCAAAAATTAAAAAATAATGTTCAAAATATTAAATATCAAGTTTTTCCAAAAGACCGCTTGCGGCACATTCCCCCTCATATTCCTTGACATTCTGCATATTGCTTTCTTTATAGGGGTAATCTTACTGTTTTTTAAGTAACTCTGCCCCCTAATTTTCTGGAAAATTCATGGAAATTGTCTGGAAAAGTCATGGAATTTCATTCCAGGAAAAGCGTATAAACCCTGTAGTGGGATCTCATGATTTCTCTTGTGTTATATTGATTTTCTCTGGTGAGTTTTTTTTTTTTTTTTTTTTTTTTTTTTTTTTTTCTTTTT